>NC_133972.1:153532825-153775325 GCF_047716275.1 Strix uralensis | reverse complement strand
TATGAGTATTCACTGGTATTCTCTGGATTACCCATAGATGCAAGTAGCTCTTGAAATATTCTAGTGTTTTATGGAGAGGGACTATCTAGCAGTGCCTTTTGTCTAGCAATAACACACACTGGCCCTGGCCCTTCTCTCTACAGATTACAGGGGTTTAGTTGCTGACTTTCTTGTGTAACCTTTAGAGATATAGATTAATACAACCTTGTTACTTTTTAGGTGATTTGGTTTCAACTGTTTTTAACTGTATTTAACTGATGAACCAATTAGACATCAATCAAATAATCTGAAAAAGCACAACAAAGGGCTAAAAAAATCACACTATATTAGCTCCTTTATAGTAAACACACTAGTTTTGGGGTTTTTTTAAGATAAAATGTTAATATGAAGAAGAATACATTCACAATTTTATATATTTATATCATTTATATATATATATAAAATAACAATTCAGGATAGAAACAAACCACTGACTAGAATTAAGGAGGAATTCAGGTACTTAGTACTGTACAGTGAAGTTTCTCGAAATTACCTCTGAAACAGGGAAATTTTATTTATGTAATTAATGTTTTTTGAAGTCAGAAAGACAAGAGGTATATGCAGATATTTATAGCTGTGAACATACAACTATAGATAGCTAAATGAGTTTTTATGTACACACAGAGACACTACTGATATTTCCATGCACATATACACATATGTATGTATATGTATATTCATATACAATTTTGAACATGCTCACACATATTCAAATAACTAAATTCCTGCTGAAATTATTATGCCAGATGTGCCTTTTCTGGCAGAATATCATGTCATGTATGATTCAACCTTTTAATGTGAGAATTGCCCTGGTATTCTGAATTTTAAAACGCAGACTTCATGTAAAACCTCATTAGAAATTCCAGTTTAACTTCTGGATTCCTACAGTAAACAGAAGTGTATGCATATTCACTCTGCCCTGTCTGATATTATGGACTCTGCGACTTTGTCTGGTTCCCATGAACTTTGATTTTTAAACCTCAGTCACATGTAAAAACAGTTGGAGACACTGGAGCTTTGCCCTCTACACCTAAAGAAGGTGCTCACAATACAGAAAATCCTTAAAGCTTCAATGAGATGAAATTCAAGTTGTTTAAAAATGACTTTTGATTGATCTAAAGCAGATAGGCTGTTTCTATTCATGTTGAAATATTTTTATTTGACCCATGAAGAGTACAGAAAGACAGTATCACTATGGCAGCCGGATTTTTTTTTAAGTCATTTAACAGCTCGTGTTAAAAAAGCTATTTCTTCTCTTGGCATCTAAACCACACTGTTTCTGCAGAAGACTACAGACTTCTGCTTTTGTGAGGGAAATCCTGGGCAAAAAATGGTAAGAAAGAGGTAGCTTCTAATCTAGCAGTGATAGAAAGGCTAAATAATAATTTATAATTGGGACCAGCTCCTTTAATCCCATGCTACCTGTGCCCAATATTGTTAAGAAATGGAACATTTCTTAATTCTGGTGAATTTTATTTCTATATATTACTGTTCTCCTGTAAATGGACTAGGAAACACTTCGTAATACTAGTACTTCCTGGTATTGAAATGCAGCCTGCTTCCCATGATGAGAAAGAAAATCTTATCAAAGTGTTACAGATGTTCTTCAAATGATTTAATAAATACAAGAATATCTTCTAAGTAAATGAGGCAAATATGTCATTCGAATTCTCACAGCCTCGATAATTAAAAGCAAGACCACCAGCTGACTTCTTTTATTTTTTAAAAGCACAACTTGATCTGCACAAGGAATGCAACCTTCTTCAATAATGTTTTCCCTCACAAAGTTAAGAACCTACCTGTTGATCCTGAGGCAAATGCCAGTAGTAGTCCAATATTCATCAGAAACTTTAATTAATTCTGCTTCCCTTTGGGCATCTTACTTTCGCCACAGTGGGGGAAAAAAGAAAAAAAAAAACCTACCCAACCTGTGGTCATTAATATCAGTATAAAACTAGGACGATGTTTAAACTGAAAGACCTGGAGTTTAACACACTTTTCTCAAATTTTTTTAAGTGACATCCAATTAGTGCATGGGGACTGGGATGTGTCTCAGTGTGCAACCATTGCCAATTTACTTTATAATTTAAGGAACTTAACTGTCCCTCTAGCATCTTCCTTTTACTCTTGTATAGCTTTACTGTTTTCAGAGGAGTTGGTAAACCTATAAAATGAATGAAAAGTCATACTTGATCCACTGGAATTAGAACATGTGTCAAATGATTCACACTGAAAGTTAAACAGGAAGGAATCAAAGCAAAAATTACTTCCTAAGATGTCAGAATCTATTTACCGCATATCCTAAATGAAAAAAAAAAAAACAAAAACCCAACAAAAAAAACTATTCTAAGGGTTATGTACAAGCCAATGTTTCCAGAGAAATGGATCAATTCCCTTCTGTGCTGCTGTTACTTTTCATGATCTTGCCCAAATTGTGTTGGGTCAGATTTTCAAATCCCAGACTCCTCAGTGCTGGGCTGAATTTTTACACATGTGCAGGTTCCCACCTCTTGTAGACATTTCTAATAGCTGGGCTGCTAGAAACTGTGGAGGTTTCTGTTAGAAACATACATGACTGTACAGAATTAAAACACTTTTACATTTCTCATTTTTATTTTCTCTGGATCTCAATACTTCAAGTGTAAAATTGTGCAGTATACCTCACATTGCACAGGGTTGCTGTAAAGACAGATACATCAGAAACACTCAGGTATGCAGACATTAGACTAACCAAAGCTATATAATGCAAAATACAATGCAAACTAGAAATGGTGTTTGGTGTACCTTACTGCAGTTCAGAGCCTTAAAACCAAGAATAAACTGTGATATTTATGTTACACAACCTTCTCTAAATTGCTGGATTTTCCAGGAATGTAAATCAACGGAGCATTTGGCTGCAAAATTATTCTTTATAATCCCAGAGGTGTCAAAATAGAAACTCTCATGGACAGGAAGCGTCGGGGCTTAGTCCTCAATCTGTGCGACACTTTTTCTAGCTATGAGCACATTTTGTCTGCAATCCTTCCAGCACTGGTCCAGTCTTACAGGGCTCATCATTTGCTAAATGTGTTATTTCAGGACATAACCTCCCCCATTGTTAGGCAGAAGAAAAAGACTTATATGACAATTTATACTTGTACTGCTAGCCCCTGTGTGCTCTGATACAGTCAATACAGGCAACCCTGGAAGAGAAAAATGTGAAGGAAGAAAAACATCTATATTTTTGGTTCTACAGCTATTTTTGAGAAGAGGTATGCACTTAGGCAATAAAAGATCTACTCACCACTGACATTTTCCCTGAATAGCCATGTTTTTGAGTTTTAAAACTCTAAATGAATGTGCCCTAATTAGTAGAATTTTTGAAACTGGACAATTTCCTGAAAATTTCCTTGGATAGCGTGGCAAAAACATAGCTAACACATTTGTGTTTGATATGTTTGTGATGCAAAGGACTAGGACACATGGAGGCCTGCTCTGAAAAAGCAGTCATTGCTGTCAGGAAAGAGAAGAGGTAATCAATAAAGCTCTGTTCTGCAAATGGGAGTTTTGCTATAGGCTTTAAATTTTACTCCCAGGTTCCAATATTATAAATATATATGAAAGCTTTCTTTGCAGAGAGGGCAAATTATTTAGGGAGAAATGGAGCTACAAGTATACCCCTGACTGTCTGTGCTCCCAGACTCTTATTTGCAAACTCTGAGGTAGAAAGAATTACCTCCATGTTTTCATGACTGCCTAGGGTTTCAGTGAAAACAAGCCACATACCTTGACTCCTTTCTGGTATCTTAACATTGTTCCTTTTTCACAATTGCCGAAATAGGTCACAACCCTGACAAATCTATTATTCTTCATTCATAAGTATTTGCAGTTTGCTCAGACAGTAATTTCTGGCCCAGAGCACCACTGAATGTTCAGTTTTCTCTGTTTCAGAAAAAATGAGGCATAGGTACCCTGTTAAGTGTTGTAATCTGGTTGTCCATTCCCACAGCATACGGATGGACAATGTCAAGGGCAATTCAGAACTTCTACAACTCTATCCTTTCCTGTAGCCACTAAGCCTAAAATACATACAGAAATAAAAGCAGTAACAATGACCGATTCAAAGTCCTATTTAAAATTCATCCATCCACATCTCTGATAAAATGATTTCCACCATTTTCTCTGCAGTGTAGGTACAACAAGGCTGCAGGTCAGGTACAGCAGTGCTTTGAGCACCAGTTTTACTAGCTGCCTGCTGCAGCCATCGCTTGCATAAATGAAGAAAGGGCCAGAAGATGCAAAGTCCTTGCTTCCTCTGCACCACCACTCCGGCCAGTTCTTGGATTCCTTTCCTATGTTTGTATTGGAGAAGCATTTGAGGTTTATGTTAATACATTTTACCTAACACCTAAGGAAGGATAAATTATAATGGTCCAGCTGAAAAGTCGTAGCTACATTGTGCTTGATTGCTCAGACTGGTATGATTTAGTATATCTCCCCAAAAGAAGATAGAGAGGAGACAATGGCACAGGTCAGCTTTCTTTTCAGCTAGGAGAGGAGCTAGAAAACCCAGGGGCCAGATTTTATTGCCACAATTACTTCCTCTGTCCAGATCCCTTAGTTTCACTGTAAATACAAACCACTATGGAGCTGCATATGAGGTCCATAGTATTTTTAGTATTAAGCTTTCCATTTTAAAAACAGTGACCAGAAATGAGGTAACTAAAATTCACTTATTTCTGGAAAGCATGACACACAAATATTCAAACAGGACCAACAGTTCCAACTCAAAATGTTTAAAAGTTTTATTTCCCATTATGTTCAAAGAAAACACAAGTGACTCAGGGGAAAATGTTTCATTTTTCTTAAACTGCAGTAGCTTATTGTTGACATAAAGTATTTTGGTTGTAAGAACTTTTTAACTGTCATCACAAAGGCTATAATATATATTTTTTAACAACATTCACAGCTCCCAGAAGTACTAGCTTGCTAGTGGAGATTTTGACAAAATAAACCATGCATTTTTAAAATAACTTCACTGTACCTTTACTGCAAAGAATAATCATTTAATTGAGAAGATCATTAGGGACTTTCTTGTGTGCCATCAAGCATAGCAAGACCTAAACTGCCATACTTTGCTTGAAAGCAGATGTCCATGCTTTTGCTGCTGCACACAAACATACCATAACCTCCAGGCTACCTATGCAAAAAATGGCAGCGCATTCACTACCCATTTCACCTCTATTTTGAACTGAACTAACTTTTGTGCTGTTAAGTTAGGAATGGCCAGCACACATCTTGTAAATCAGGGAATATAGATGCTATGGATGCATTTTTTTGTGGACATAAGCTGTAGTTGGGTAATGAGGAAGACTCTCAGACAAGGCATGACCTGCTCTAGACAAATGCAGTTGTGCAACTCTGTGTCTTAGTGGCCTGCCATGGAGACAAGGCATTCCCAAAGTCAGCAATACTCAACTGGCTGGATGCCCACATCCACCTAAGAAGCACTGTGGGCTGCTTCTTGGGGTTTTTTGGACTTGATCTAATGTCACTTTTGGAAATACGCTTTAAAATAAAATGATACAGCTGTCATGTAAATCTACTAAGTTTATGAATATATGAAAAAAGGTTCTTCAAAGCTAGGTTAGTGGGGTGCACAATGTAAATCAGAGTTGTTAAGGCCTGTCTTGATTTAATGATGCCTTTCATGCTGTGTATGTGATAATGTTAATTCAATGTGTACTCTGTTAAAAAGTCAGGAACAGAAACATGTGAAGACAGCACTCGTATCATAATCCTACCCCTATATGTATAAGCATGATGATGATATCTTTCCCTACAAGAACATATACTGCTTGTCAAACCTGGAAATATCCTACAGATTTTTCATAGCAAAATGCATTTTTAAAAAGTGTTCATTAAATGAGACACGAGTTCACACTTCTCATTCATTACAAGTATTATGATATGTATTTTGTGCCTGTGTAATTCTAAGCATTCTTAATTTACTCCAGTTTCAGTAAGATCTGTGGATATTAAGAAACTTGGCCAAACCCTGGACACATTAAACAACAGGATACTGAAAGAGTTGCCTTTATACTTTAAAGACAGTAATGGAAATTAAATAATACTTTAAAACATTTTCTGAGACTTGTATGTTAACGTATTCTCTGAAGTAATGCTTGCACACAAGGGTGTCATGCTACTTGTACTTGTGACTTTGGCTTATGATTACAGCTTTTACTCAGCTGAAAAATGTTAAAATTCTCTTAGCATTGTTCTTTAATGGAAACATTAAAATGAAATATGACAGGTTTTTTGAAAACTCCAGGGTCCACCTAAAATGACTAACCTAAATCATAGGGATGTGCTTGCAAGCCACGCTCTTGCTCAGAACTGGCTGCTGATCCCAGCACTTGTCTAATACCCACTGTCTGCAATGTCAGGAGGAACAATCGAGCTCCCTTCTTCTTCCAGATGTTCTCCCAACCACACTTGTAAACATTCATTCACCGATCGCAAAATCACAGCAAGTTTATGCTACAGTGGGCCTTAAATACCTGATTAATTCTAGAAATTACCAAAATAAATACAGGCTAAGTCTTTGCTCATTGAATAAGGATAAAGTAACTTCAAAATCCACAGCCACTGGTTGCCATGCAACCTGCTACAGTATTATGGCAGAAATAAGCTGTGCTTGAATTTTCAGTGCCCTCTCGCTCAGCCTTCTTGATGTTGTGATACTCTAATGCTTCTCAGCTAACTTCCATTAAGTAGTTTTTTGTGGGGTAGTATTCCAAGGTTAAAATGATTAAATAACTTTTATGGTTGATCAAATATAAGCCCTTATTATACACAGTAGGCAAAACCATACATTTTAATTACTTTGTTATCAAAGATCTAGGTATTTACATTTCATTTTTCAGTTATAATTCTGAATTTAGTTTGACCTTCATAAAAAAGAGAAGACCCGAGATTCTTGCTGTCTTAAACAATTTTTCCAATAAACAAAAAAAACCCCATTAAGACGTGGTAACAGCAGAAACACTGCAATGAGATCTATGCAACCTATTAGAAATATTTTCTACTGAGATATTTTATTTAACCATAATTTTTAATTCTTCAGTTTAATTTTTAACTACTTTAATTATTTGTGACTTGATAATACATTTGAGATCTAAGGGTGATATATCAATATTTGATAACATTGGTATCACATTAATTCAAAGTTCATATTTAGAGCTATCAATAGCATTTTTCCCTTATGAGAAGTACAGTCCAGTTTACATACTGAAATAAAAAGAATAGCTTCAGGTATTCTACAGAACTTTGTTACTGATTGGTAACAAAGTAATTTTAGGTAATTAAAATATACTAATATTTATAGTGACATATGTTTAAAAATTCATGATTAAACAAAGTTTGTATTTTGCATTTTTGGCTTCTGAAATTATTTGTAGAAGACAGATTTCACAGACAAAAATCTACTTAATAAGGTCTTGTCTTACATATCCATTTATTACAGAAATATAATGGAATTTAAAATCTATCCATTAACCTCTACAATTTATGTAAAAACAGATTTATTAGAAGAGCATGGAAATGCCATGTGGGTAATTTACACTACAAATATTTCAAAATAAAAATACCATATTTCATTTACTAAAAAAGCAAAAATGAAAAAAAAAAGCCATAACATATTTATGTGGAAAGATGTTCAGATTGTCCTTTGTAGGAAAACATTTCTTTTGCCAAATTTAGATTCAGTATTGTTCATGTTTCTGCTACAGTAGGTTACACATCAGTGTTAAAAAAAAAAATCAAGCATGAGTTTAAAAGGCTTGTATTTTAACTCTCAGAGGCTTTTTCTCAGAGGCTTTTTTTTTTTTTTTTACTATTTTACTATTTTGTCTTTCCAGAGCTTTACAGCTTTTCCCACAATCTACTGTGATTTTTATATATATACGATCAAAAAATATGCCTGTGGTGGGAGGTTAGAGACAAATTTTAAAAAATTATTTTCTTTTCATAGTGTACTAGTTCATAACTAATAAGAAAAAAACCCACTAAATAGAAAGCATGAAATTAACAACAAGCAGTAGATTTAAATAACCTTGCAGCCGAAGCTTTGTAACCTAATTCCAATAATGGCTCAAAGATACATGGCATAATAACATTTTCTCTTTTTCAGATTGTAATGATGTTCACATGCAAACGCATGGCCAGACTCATCCTTACAGAATGATTGCTTAACACATTCCTTCTCAGGCTTTGTAGTCTCACGTCTGCATAATGTGCCCCTTTTTGTAGCGTACAGTGTGACACAAAGTTAGTTTCAAATATCATCGCTATATTCTCATTTATTTTGTTACTTTAGGGAAAAACCCCCAGTCACCCCCTTTCCAGCCCCCAGATTTAAGGAATGGCTCTAAACTATGGTCATCGCCTTCTCATTCCGGTTAAAGAAGGGGGAAAAAGCTTATCTATTTGGAAATGCAATCTCTTGTAACTCCTTCTGTAAAGGGTAACAGGAGCAGACAGCACGTAAGTGACACATTGCCTTGTGTTTTAGAAACAGATGGGGGCACTATCCAATATGCTCAACAACATCCTGCCCGGTGCACAATGCGGCAGATCATCAGAGCTCACGGCGGCAGCGGGGAAAGCGGCACGGCAACAGTGCCCAACACAATTTGAGACATTGATAATTAGCAATGCTAAACTGCAAAGGCTCCAGCCTCACTGTCAGGTGTTTAGATAATGCCATCAAGCGTGGAACCCGGTGACCACAGTCATTTTGTAAACTCTATCAGTTTAGGAATGCATTTCAGTTTCTTAGTGTGTATACAGTCGACCTGCCGGTGAAATTACATTGTATAAAGGAAAATACTGTACTACGCAGGAGAAGATATAAAGCAGAAAAGAACTTAAAGGAAAAGTTTAAAGGATCTGCCATCAAAACTTTAAATAGGCCTTTCTCCAGCTGTAGCTAAATTATTGTACTCCTTGATACTGTTTGCTCCTCATAGCAATTGAAAGCATATGTAATTTAACAGCAGGCCTCAATCCTTTAATAAGCTGTCTTTAAAATACCTTACATGGATTACCTATCTGTAAATCTGCTTCCCATGCAGAATGTGACAGCATTATGGAAATTGTGAGTTCAGTAAAGATGGCATATACCAAAGAGAACCACATCTGCACACTGTAAGATTATACCAAACATTGGAAGTAATCTTTAGTCATTTATAATACTGCAGAATGCATAATTAAGATTAAGGGCTCTATTCTGCCCTTACTTATGTCCTACGTATCTCAGAATTCTTCTTCCCCCCGTAAATTAAACGGAAAAGTAGCACTGCAAGGCTTTCTTGTTCAAATTATGCAAAGTTGGTATTCATCTTTCTGCAATTTGGTGCACATCTAAGGAAGTTTGGCAAAAAGGGAACGATCACATATGGAGCAGAATCCATACTAAAAAGGGCTATCCTGTGTTTGCCAAAAGGAGCAACTTGCAAATAGCACATATTTCCTTATCACTTAAAAAAAAAATTAAAGAAACAAAAAACACAAAAGAGTTTCCCAGAGCAGGAACATAGTTCAAAGAGATGCTGTGCTCTGAGTCACTTTGCTGAATATGCAGTCTGCCTAGACAAAAACACAAATGTCTGAAAGCAGCTAACAGCAAAGGAGGGGGAATCAGAAAGTTTTGGCAAGGAAAGGGCAGCACTAATGTTCCCCGGTGTTCAGATTTCTAAGCCATATCTACTTCTGCACTTAATAATATATAATTTCTTATGCCATTTACTGGTGAGAGAAGCAGCAACAGGAGAGCTTTCTCAAAACCTGTGCTGGTGGATAGGATGAGAAGGAAGGGAGAGAGGAGGAGGAGAGGTGCTTACAGTAACCATGCTCCTTCAATGGAAGACCTATGCACCACCAGCCAGCTACAAGTTTCTTTGCCTACCCTCAGCTCCAGGAGTCTGCAGACAGCATCTGTTACCCACTGTTATTTACTGTGAACTTACATTTTATTTCACAATATACAAGTTCTTTACAATTCCATTTCAGCTGGGTACCAAGATATGGGGTCTGCAAGTCCCAGAATCCAGCCTTACACCTTACCTCTGACAAATTCCTTTATTATTTGCAACAGATCAATAAAATGAAATGCTTATCTTACTGAAAGCCATTCATTATATTCACTATAGAAATTAGGAAACATATCAGTTAGTGGCAGGGTAACAGTTCACATCCAGTTTTGGCCTTTTTCTTTGTTCTGGCAATTCATGAAAGCCGAACAAAGGCATTTTTTTGGAGTAATTTTTACTAATGACTAAGATTCACACACATGGTTAATGTCTGCTACTTTGGAACCAGTGGCATTTCTAGGACTTGGCATTTGAGACAGCAGATGGGGTGGAAAGGAATTTGCCTCTGGGGTTAGGGTGCTACATCGGCCTCCTTTGCCCACTGCAGAACTATTTGCTCATTCCATCTTAGTATAGAGCAATAAAGATGCTGCTATTTAGAGCATCTGAATCTGAGTTTTAGCACTTTATTCTCAGAATTAGTATAAGCGTTGGTCATACTAACAGCAAAATACATTGCAAATACGTGTGGCACATTCAGGCCCTGGAGAGCCTCCAGTGTTAAGTGATATCTCAGCTGCTGTGGCAGCTTTCTCACATAAGGAGGACACTTTCCTCCCCCCACGTGAGAGCCCAGAGAACGCACACGTCTTTAAACACAGAATTAGCTAAGCAACTAACACATCATATGGCAAAATAAACAATATTCTCCAGCTTGTTAAAAGCTAAATGTGGCACTTTAGAGAACAATGCACAGTCAAATGCATTTCAATTCTATGTTACCAATAATACATGTTTAATCCTCCGGTCAGATGTAATGTTAAAATTGTACAGAAAGTGAGGAAGTGATTATTAAAGTAGTGCGAACATATTCCAGCTCTAAAACAGACATAGATAAACTGACATATGCACAGACATCTCAGATGGAGACTCAGCACAAAAAATCATCGGAAAAAAAAATCCCTTTGCATTCCTATATATATTTGGAACCGTTAGTTCCTCACTGCTGCAGTAGCATTCATTTCCTAAACTTCTGAAATCCTCTTTATCAGTGAGATTCTCATACACTCTTAAGAGAAAGTAATGGTAACCTATCACTTTTAAGACTACAGCTTTTGAAAACCAGACTGTCAGAATACTGCAGGATGTACAATAAAAAGTGAACGAATGGCAAAGAGACTGGATAGATGTTTTAATATGTTTCCAGTATCCACGATTCTATGATTAATTTGTTCTCTCTCATCCTCTTTTCAAAATGGTAGGAAAGCCTCTACCATGTCTGAGTTTAGCATTACTGTAAATTGAGATCCTGGCTCAATTTAGGGATTTCATTGCCACAAAAAGCAGATTGATAATGATTATTATTATGAACATTTGTAAGGCAACAACTACTGCAATATTTGGCTTATATTAAAAGGAAAATTGTTCTCAAGTACCAAGAGCAAATGTCCAGTAATCTGTGTATCATCTCACTTTTACAAAATGAAGAAAGGGATTTTCTTTCCCAGTAGACTGTACAAAGTGTCGGAGGACCCAGACAAAAGAAACACCAGAGTAAAAGCACATCTTAAGCAGTTCCTGAATGTAATCATGAATCGGAAGAGATGAACATTCGCAATGCTGTCTAAATATACACAGTTCATTTGGCAACAGTACCTCCTGCTTAAATTACTGGTAATTTTCTATTGCTTCTGTGTTTGAAATCTTACTGTCTGACCCCCAAAGAAATTAAAAGTTTTATAAATCTCTCAGACTGTCCTGCCACAACTGCCCCACAGTCTTTCTGGAAAAATGAGGTTAGTGGGTCACTGCTTTTAATAGATGGTTTCTTGAGCAAGACCCGGGTCATTTATAGTTTGACAGATTTTTGGCAAATGGCCTTAATTTTGAAATATATTCACAATCTCCAGCACTAATAATTGTACTCACATCTCTCTGTGCTGTGTTTTAACTAAAAAGAGAGAAGAAGGCAATTTACAGCTCAGTACAATCTTCTTCTCTTATTCATTAGTAAAACAAAGCAAAAAAAAAGTTTCTTAAAGAGGGGGAAAGGCAAAAAGTGGTAGATTGGAATGCACAGAGATAACTCTTTTTATGCCTTGAAAATTTGCAACTTCTTTTTCCTCATTATCTCTACAGATGCATCATGTATTTGAGCAGCTAGGGCGAAAAGTTGCTGCTGAATATTGGTATATCCCACAGCAATTATTTATGATGGCTCCAAGTTCACTTGCGTTGGCCACATTCTAGAGAAGGATTTGTCTCTTACTCTAGATTTAACAGTTTTGTAAGATGCACGTTCTGGTAAAGAATAGAAATTAATAATAAATAAAGAATACCTTTCATGATCTGCTAATATTTTATTTTGGAGCGGAACAAGAAAGAACAGAATAGACTAATGAGGGACAGAGCCAGCCTTTACATCATTTCAAAGACTGCTTTTATCTGACAGAGATTTTTTTTCCCAGTTCTTTCCCTTTTCAAATGCATCTTGAAAATACACTCTATTTTTTAACCTTTAGTGCAATAGTTTATCCTTGAAGAAACACTAGTAGATCTACTGACTAGCATTTTTGATCTACTGTTAGACCTGATAGGCTGTTTCAAAGAAGACTACAACAACAGAAGGAACTCATATTTAAATCAGAAATGGGGATGATTCCGCTTTAAACTCTGCTTTATCTATTGATATACTTCTCTTACTATTGCCTTTATATCAAGAACATTTGAATTTTGATTTCCTGCATCTAGTTCTGAAAGAATTTTATAGCATTACATTTGGTACAAGTGGGTCACTGTTTTCTAACATGTTATATTATTCCAGAGCATGGAGTTAATTTTTGCAAAGGGTACTGTGTCATCTCTGATATTGCAACTGATCATAAGCCCTGAGAGGTGCATACAGTAGTGTTTGTTTGATCAGTTAAGTATTTGACATTATCTTCTAAATGCTATCTCTTCTGCTCCCTCAAATTCAGGAAGTGTATAGCTGCAAAAGAGATCATCTGTTCTGTCCTCTTGTCTCAAGACAGAATCAACAGTACTCTAATTCACCTAGAAGCTAATTCATCTAGTCTTTCTCTCCTTAAAGACCTCTAATGATGCAGACTATATAACTTGTTCCAGAGCTTCACCTTCCTCATCCCAAACTGATTTCAAGTACAGATGTAGAGGGTTTTTGAAAGTCAGAATGCTCATATGATGCTGTAAAGCTGGATTCATTCATTCCTCTAGTAAATGGAACTATTTGTTCAACACTATACAGTTCCAAAAATATAACTGCCTGCATTAGAATTCCTATTTCTTAATTCTTTTTTTAAGTGCTGCTCTATGAAATTATTTGTGACTATGTTGATTTTGAGTTATTTATTATCACTTGCACCACCTTCCCTTTCTCTCTTAATATTCTTGGTTGATTTTTCTCCTTTGGTAAGAGGACACAAGAACTACCTTTGAAAGAAAGTGCTGAAAGACTCAACAGTCTTTGCAACCTTTTATTTTCCCCTTTCTGCTTCAGGGGAAGAACAATACTCCTTACCTATATCCTCTTGGCAAGAATTTTTTTGTTGTTGTTGTCTACTTGAAGTTCCAAGGGTGAGAAACTAGAAACTAAATTTTCTTCTCCTCCCAATAAAAAAAAATTATTATATGGAGGTAAAAGTAATGACAATTTCCTTGAGCAGCACAGTGAAAGAAAGATGGATATATAAAAGAAATAGGAAAAAAACATTGGACTGAGGTAGCATCTTCATTTTATCTATATGGCTAATGAAGATTTAAAGACACAGATCAACTAATTACACATGGCAACCATTTACTTAGTAATAACTGTGTGTGGTGCCATACAAATAAATGTGCAACTACAAATAATACTATTCCTGCCCTCAAGTTTTTACAAACTTATGTGACACACACATAACTTAATATGATAAAATACCCTTAATATGGATAGAATTTTAAACTATATGTTTATGAGCTTTGTTTTGTTTGCAATTGTAGAGGAAGAAAGAGTTGGTGCTACAAAATGAGTAGTGCTTTAGAAAGCAACAAGCACTTTGCCTCAGAGGAGAAATCAAGACAATCTTACTGTCTTCTAACCCAGACCTGTTTTATCCCATGTCCAACTCTTTCCAACCTAGATGATTCTGTGATTCTGTGTGAACTCGGGTTTATGATTTGCAGTTTTCTCCTTTGTCCTTTCCTCTCTGTAGCTGCTTCTGGAATGCACTTTCCATTTCTAAAAAGACTGCAGCTATTTCTCATTTCTCCCTCTCAGTCTATCTGTTCTCAGATTCCCTTTCAACACTGTCTCTACAGCAGCACGTCTGATGAACACCTTACTTCTTTCTATCTTCTGACTTGGATAAGATTGTATTGGGATATAGGAATCTTAGACTAATTAAACGACAAATACACCACTCTGCTCCATACCAAAGCTCAGCTAGCCTTGCTTCTCTGATGCCCAGTCCTCCAGTTCAAGTGCAGTCTGGATAAAACAGCTCTTAATCTCCCTTCAGATCTTACTTAAGACTACTTCTACCCTTCCCATTTAACCTTTCAAAAGCACAGCCTTCCCTATCCATCCACACAGCTAAGATCACACTGTTAATTGCAAAAACCTCAGAGTACTCGTATCTAGTCAGAATGCTGGTACCAAGGTAGCGTTTCCTTTCCATTGCCTTGGCCATGTGATGCCCATCTTTGCCTATCTCTGCTGGTTTCCCTCTTCTGCTGGATGAAACACAGTCTTTGTCCTCAATTCCATGGAATATTTTCTTCCTCTTTCACTCACTACCATGAGGTCCACTCCATTTTCCTCTGATACATAAGCCAAGCCTCCAGCCCACATTTCTTACATTTTCAAAAACCTATGCCTGTGCTTTCTGCGGTGCCCCTCAGACTTCTGATACAGCCTCCATCAGCACCCACAGAGCTACCTCTTCTTTCAGATACAAATCTCCCTTCCCCTTCCAATATATTATAAATTTGGTTGTTGCTGGTGTGGCGAGACCAATGTGTACCATGTTGACCAAATACTCTCGTTTCTTTTCCAGTTGTGTCCTCACTGCAACACGTGACTGTTAATACAGCAGCAGAAACAGTTATGAAAAAAAGATAGATTTTGAAAACACTTAAAGTTTAAATATTTTCCCTGTAAATCTAAATAAAATTGTGTAGAAAAATACATTTTAAAATACAAGTATCCTATGAGCAATGTCTGTATCTAATCTGGAGATGAAGTGGGAAAATACTGAGCATTTAGTCCTGCTATAAGGTGAAATCACTGTAGAAACACAGAACTCTTACATAGACTTCCAGGACAGCATTAGAGCTAGACTAATTAAATGAAGTTATCATAAATTTACTGTACTATTACAAATACTATTACTACTATCACAAAGTTAAAACTACCGCCTCCCAAGAAAATATATGCCCATTTATACTTCCCACAGGTAATGAAACATGGACCTTTCAATTATTGTGGGGTTTATCCCTGTCTGTTGTAAAAGAACTAGCCCAAAATACTAGATTCAGACCTGGAGAAATTTTTATCTGAATCTGAACTTTGCATTTAATGTTCATCTCTGATGAATGGAAAAATGGAAACTAAATTCATATTTGTTCTGAATTCACACACTGTATAGTTTGAATAGCTGTAGTATGAACTCTCCCTTCAGAGAAAATATACTATAAAATGTACATTGCTACTAACCCCTGCTGCAATCTTGTGGTAACAAAAGTATATTTTATGTTTTGAGTTAGATTGGATTCCAGCTTTCCAAAAGTGGAAGGAAAAGGCAGTAATCTACTTTTCTACTCAGTTTTCAAGGTCTGATAAAAAAGTTGTAACAGGACTGTGACTAGGCTAAAATAAACATAGATAGCAAGGCATTGTTAGAAAAAAAAATCAAATATGCCTTTTGTAAGTTTGTCAGGAAAATATCACTTGTGATAAAAAGTCTCCTTCTTTTGGGGCAGAGGATGCTTGGAGACAGGGACTGGAGGACAGCCTTTAGTGATTCAGGCTGGAGACACCTGACAATGGAGTGCACCCAAGGATTAGCCAGGTGGCACAGGAGTCATTGCACGGGGAATGTTTGCACTGAGCTGCTGTTCAGATGTGGCTTTTTTAAGGTTTAACCCAAATGGAAGAATTTGATCCTTTGCAATCCAAAACTATCTTTGTTTTGTGGAAGCAAAGTTGGGGAAGGCTGTGACACCTCTCCATGCACCACAGGAGTGGATGCTCTGACTGGCAGTGGCACCAGGACACAGACGTACCACGCTCCTACCCAGGCACCCCAGGCACTTTAGCACCACCTCACCGAAAGCCCACCAGTGGTCTGAGCTGGGAATGACAACCATGCCAATTTGCTCTCATAAAGACTACATAAAACTCCAAAAATCTGCTTTTTCCTTAGACGTAGGCTATCATTTTGATACGTGTAGGAGATTCTAATGATACAGACAGAGACAAGCTCTGCAGATCTATCAGGGCTTCCCATTAACCTTTTCATTGCCTCTGTCTCCTCAGCAAGTCTTCTCAGGCAGCAGCTAAGAAAGGAAACACTGCCAGCATAACTGTATGAAAGTGACCCTGCCAGGTATCCGCATGGGAACTGATGATCAACATTACAGCTTGAAAGACTTGCTTTCTCTGCAGGGAAATGCAGTTGGGGTCCTTCAGGAGAAAAATGTTGCAGAGTTTCCACTTCTCTGTACAGATTTTTCTCAGCTGATGCATTGTCCGAATCCTTCTCATGTAGTACTTTCTGCTGCTATTGAAAACTGCTACTGACATGTTTTTACATAGCTCACAAATGATGATCCAGTGGAGAACACTGAATTGGACCCACCATGAGCACGGTCCTATTAAAGAACGTGATCAAATGCCTTGTTTTGTATTTTTCCATCTTTTATTTGGAGCAACAAAAATAACTGAACCTATCTAAAGTATAAAACTATAAAACAAAACTGTAACTAAAAATAACTTGTTTTCATAAATTTAGCTGCACATTGGGCAGAAGAATTTTGGCTTTGCTCATTTTGTATTTCCTCATTTTTTTTGATTTTTCTGATGTTTAGACAAAGCGTTTCATTTAACTTTTGTTAAGGAAAATGCCTCTGACATCATACAATGAAAATTCAGGAGGATAACTTTTGTGCCCAGTCTATAGGGCACTTACATTCCATGTCATTCTCTTTTTCCCATGCCGCTCTCTCAGTCACAATTCCAGCCCCATTTTTAGACTGAAGTGATAATGATGATTGTTTTCACATTTTCTGGTTTTGGTATATTTAAAGATCATTCTTAAGGTGATAAGAATTGTCAATCTCTTAAATTTAGAACGTATATATTTATCTTTTCATTAAAAGCTTTATCAAAATCCAGCTGATATTGCACCAACTAACTTTTGGTATTGGACTATAACACTTCTGAGTTAAGATGCTGTGAAAGTGGACAATGACACTTTTGGCTCAGCTCCACAAAATTAAAACGTGGAAAATATGTATGTTGTGTCTTTAGTCTGGCACTAATGCTGCAGACACACAAATACGCTTAAAAGAGATGCTCAAGTACTATTTGTATATCTAAGTCCATATGCAGATTTATTCTGGTTTGGGGCATTCATACACTGAATTTATTTCCAAGTTTGAAATGTATACCCGATTCTCCTCCACGAGGACATTCAGGTGACTGAGAGTTTGGCTTGCACCCCTTTCTACTCTGCCAGGCCATAAGCCAATATTACAAGCTGCATTTTTTACTTTTCTGAGTCATCCAGATAAAAGGAAAAAACAGTAAAATTTCCTGCACTGTGCACCACTCAGATAACAAACAGACAAATAAATATAAGCAAAACAACATCAATCTTTATGTAT
The DNA here is from genome assembly GCF_047716275.1 of Strix uralensis. NCBI lineage: Eukaryota > Metazoa > Chordata > Aves > Strigiformes > Strigidae > Strix > Strix uralensis. The sequence continues at coordinate 153,757,329 of NC_133972.1, read as the reverse complement.
ACATTAAAATGAAAATAGTCTTTCAGATCCCATGAGTTTGATTCCTTTTTCTCTTTTCGACCTTCCTGTCCTTACCCTGGATTTTGCCCTCTAAAAGCAAGCTACCCCATTCTCTGTACGCCTGCAGTCATGGATGCTATTCTTATTTCTGGAGAGAGGCTCTTACTCCCTCTCTGCCTCCACAGTAAGGACAACACTGATGGCCTAAATATTATTACTTACAGCTTTCAAACAGGGGAAGGTTCACCTTCTCCATCTAACCCCGGTGTGCCTCCCTCCCTGGCCTGTATCAGCATCTTTCCAACATCCAGCAGAGTCAGGGGGACTGCCTCTTTGCTTCTATAACCTTAATTGTCAGATGGCTTTGTGGGACTCCAGGTGAGTAAAAAAGCAGCAGAATTACGGAATTACAAAAAGGACAGGTGGTGCTAAGCTTGGATCAATGGCGCCAGCAAAACTCCTGGGCAGCAGTGGCAGCACAGCACCCTGGCAGCTGGACGCTGTGGTGCCCCGGTGCTTCTGCCTTTCCACCAGGTTCTGCCTGCGTCCACACAGTGGAGAAGGAGCCTGCTGCAAAAGAAGATCGCCACAGGGAATAAACGAAAAACCTGAGGGATAAAAATGGATAGCTTCCAATTAAAATTACCATACTGTAATTTTGTTAGTTATCAGTGACAGACTAAAGTACATGGCAGCTTAACTGACAAGAAAATGTCCTTTTGGGCATAATATAGCGTACAGATCTTTGACTTTTTAGCATGCAGTGTCCAGATGGTACTTTTTTGCTTCATGTTGTGATCAGGAGGCAGAAAGGCCATTTCGGAAACAGTGGCAGTGAAAGCCAGCATAGATCAGAGGCACATGAGGCCGCCTGAATGCACGAGGATGTATCGTATCATTGCAGGTAATCCTCACACGAGGGTACGTACGGTAGGAAGGATATTTTCTAAAGCTATTTGCTGGAGACACTATCAAGTGCACTTAAAGCAGCGGTTTGTATAGCTGATTGGAAACCTACCCTGCTGCTGCTGAATGCCTGTTAAGACGAGCAACATTTTATTGACAAGATGTAAAGAAAAATGATCGCTGAATAATAAAATGTTCCACTAAATTCCAGCATGCTATATTAACTTAGGAATGCTATTGTATATTAAAAAGTTATGCCCTCTTCATTTTTTCCTGCAGTCTTTACTTTAGAGACGTGCACAATGCGCTTCCCCCCCACCCTACAGGAAAGATAATCTTCCTTCTTCAGCGCAGCACAAATCCTGCGGCTAACTCCCCTTGTGAACCTGAGTGGTATTGACATGGGGGTGTAGAGTCAGGCAAAAAACCAGGCATCTTCTGATGAAACACATAAACTACACACATTCAAGAACAAAACAAAAATCTTCTAAAAGCCTGTGTGTAAGATAAGACTGCCTTGGGGGCAGCTCGAACTTGCGGTCTTGGCCATTTACGCAGGATTTTACAGAGCCATCTATTACAGTATTCAACAAAAAGAAGTACTTCAAAAAGCTTCCTTTTTTTTTTTTTTTTTTTTTTTCAGTTGGAAGTACAATAATTTGTAACTCTAAATTTGGAAGTGTTCCCAGTTTTTGGCAGTAAAATGATAATACTGGGCATATCATTTTAAAGTGGAATCTCATGGAAGTTAATTCAGACGACAAGGTCACTTTTAGACATTTTTTTCCCTTATGTTTTGGACTGAAAATAATTCCCAAATCCTATTATTTGAAGCAGGGGTACTTACCATAGCAATCCCTGCCTCCCCTGATACACATGCTACCTCTGAGATAGAGTGCCTTAAAAAAAAAACCCTCACAAGAATATATAACATGAGCTTCAGAATTTTTTAAGCAAAGAAAAGAAAAAGTTGTACAACAAGCAATCATATAGTGTACCTTTGTACAGCTTGGTTTTAACATGAACTTTTCAAAAGTGTGAGTTTTCTTCCTTTGTATAAAAACAATCAACTTAGCAGAAAAGGAGGAAAAGGATACTGGGCTCTGTTAATGGCTAAAATGGAGCAGTAACTTCAGTAAAACTGATAAACTAAAATCAATTTTGCCCCAATGTTTCCTTGTTCTGTTTTACACCTCAAGCTTAGGGCATGATGCCCTGAACCTGTAAGTACTATTACATTATTATAATTAAAACACAAAACCAACCAAACAATCCCAGCAATGTATTTGTAGAGAATGGGAGGCTTATGGGAAATCCTGATTAAATTACTTACACCAAAATAAAGAGGCATGTGGGGCTCAGAGAGATCAATTTATCTCTAGACAAGATTAAATCAACTCACACAGAACTGAGATATCCATGAGACGTATGATAGGTATAAAATCATACATGTCATGGAAATATCTCTGAAGAGCATTTATTTCTATTTTTTTTTAATTTAGAATAATTTGGTTTGAAAGTGCAAATCTCCAATATTTGAGTAAAGCCTCGAAGTTCATTTATATCAAGTTTTCCCTAACGCCCTTTCCTCTATTTCTCTCACATTTTCTCTCACGCATAAACCGCATTCACATTCTATAAGCCAAAGACTGTGATATACTACCAAAATGCAGGCTGCGTTTATCTAGAACAAAGTATAAACATTTCCAGTGTGTGTACTTAAGATTCATTTGCTTGCCAAATGGCTTTGTCTCCTTCCTTGGTTAGCGTCAGAAGGAAGTATTTTGATTCAAATGACTGAATTCCTCAAGCTCAGGTACTGCTGATAATAGGATTTAAGACAAGCTAAAAAAGCAAAAAGTGATCAGAGACCCTTCTTAAAATGCCATCACACTTCTGACTTAAACTATGACTTAGAGGCCAGATGTAAGACTAAACACATGTGGGCATGTAGGAGATTTCCTGGACCCCTATGCTCCAACACACATGCCAAACTCCCACCGATTCAAAAGCAAATTTGCAAACCCACCTGAGAGAACAGTTTGTAGAGAAATATTAAAGATTTAAGTATCACCACTATCTTCAAATAAATGCATGTTTTTTAGTGTGGAGAGCTACACTTTTTTTTTTTTTTTTTTAATAGCATCTACTGAGTAACAAAGCAAAATAAAACAAAGTAGGCAAGCAGGCAAATAGCAACAAATCCTTCAGTCTTTCAATTGCTCCTATCATTGTGCCTCTCACTAACTAGCTCCTACTTGCAGCCTCTGCTCTGTTTACTGCTGTTTGCTTTGTTTCTGCGGAAGCACTTCAGTGCATGACAGATAGAACAAAAAGAGAAAAAGTGAATTCCAAACTGCAAGAATCCAGTGTGGAGCATATCTAACGGCCATCTATATACATGCTTATATAAAGCAGAAAAGCACAAAACTAAAAGACACTTTCCCCGATCTTTCCCTCTCTCTGCCATGTGTCATTTACGTATATGAATCCAATGCATCTCAGAGATGATTATCTGGCAACGTCCTACTAATCTGCTCATCAGTTACAGGATAGACAGGCACATTTTAAGCATATCAGTTCCTCTGTGAGTCTGAGTTAAACTGAAGCCATGAGAGATAGAAGACAAATACATTAAGCCAGTGCAATCCTAAAAGATGATAAAAGCTTTAAGTGATCCACGAGAGCCCCAGAGCCTAAACTAGTGAACTTTAAAACAGCCTATGTTAAAATAATGAAGTGAAATGTCTCCATTAAATATTTTCTTCTTTTAATATTTTTTCCATATTAATACTCAACATGAACACATTCAGTATATTTAACACAATAGTACAGATGGAAAGAATAACAACTGAAACTAATTCATTTTGATTTCTGCTTTACAAATAAGAGAAAGACTTGGTCTTCTCTGAAAGATTTATGAGGCTTCCCACCATAAAGGAGCGTGGATTACAGCTATGCTTACTTTATAAAATGAAATTCTGCCATTATAGGCAAGAGTTCATGGCTGTAATTATTTCAATGCACTTCCCAGTCAATGTGTCTTACACAGCTGAGCCAAACCCTCTCTTACATATGCAGGTCATTTCATAAGAAGTCTAAGAGCTTCAACAACTTTGTGTGACCTTGCATTGAATAACACTGGAAAATTGATTTGGCTCTAGTAATAAAAGACCGTCTGCATTATCTGCATTCTAATTATAATTAATATAACCAGGATAACTGCTGTATTATTTACGATTAGAGCTATGGTGAGCACAGTGTAATAATAATCTGCTACATAATTTTTTATTGATCTGATGGCTTTATTGCAGAAAAAACAAAATGCTACACTGCTGTACTACTAAAATTGCCTTTCTAGACATGTCTGTTTAGAGGAAGAATGTTCATTTAGCATTTCTTTTATCTCATCAAATTCCCATAGATTTTAATATCAGAGAGAGTATGATGCTTGCTTGCATGCTTGCTTTTTCCTTTTCTTTTTTTTTTCTTGGCAAAAGGAAGACGAAACAGACTGATTAACGCACCCATATTTTCCATTGTTCATTTCCTGGGAATCATTCATTCCTTGCAATTCTTTAGCAATTGCAACACATCTCTTAACAGAATTGGGCTGTACCCCAAGTATGTACAGCTCTCCATTTCAATAGAAAACATCATTTTATTAAAAAAAAAAAAAAGAAAAATAATTCAAACTTAACACAATTAATTTCTTCTCAAAATACTAAGCCATCACTTAGGAGGCTAAATCACTGTTCAATGAGCTCACATTCGAACTCCTTTTCCTAAATTCAGGTGAAATAGAAATGAAGCTCTCTTAAACTGGTGTGTTTTGGCAAAAACTAAATATGTAGTGCGAAAGCGCAAGGCAGTATTTGTAGGAATGCAGTAAAAAGCCTGAAAATTAATGTATTTCACAATTTCAATATAAAATTCAGAAACTGGATGGGAGAAAATAAGACAATGCTTTTCCAGACAGCAATAACAAAGCTCCATATTCTCTAATGCCAAAATAAAATTTCCTGTAAAGTTGGCTCTTTTCATGATATGATACTACGCTTATTTTATGATCTTCACTCGATTGCAAGTGAAATAATGAATAACTTGTATAGATGAGCTCATTATTAGACTTCAGAGTTAATATTTACAAGTATGAATCTTGAGAGTTTATTCTTAGAACTTGTTTCCAGCTGCATCAAGACAACATCAGAAATTAATTATAATGTAAGATAGAACAAATACTTATCATATATTTATAGGAAATGTATAGATATTAATGATTACATATTATGTTATTAATAATAGGTGTGCTGATGCTATCATCTATAAAAGAAAGATAAATTCTCACTTTCTTATTCTTTCCCTGCATGTTTTCATCTCCGCAGTCTGTGCTTCTGGGCGATGTTTTCATGTGTTTGTAACAGGTTCCACACTCCTCCTTTATAAAATTGATTGCATTTAAGCCCTGCTGATTCCTACCCAATTATGTTATCTTAATATATTATTTTATTGTCATTTTTTAGAAAGAAAAAACAATCAAACAAAATTCTTGCAGCTGCACAGGTATTTAGCTCTCATTTGTACTGCTCTCAAGAGTTATCAATTTAAATTCAGTGATTTGCCATTGAAACACTGGCTTGAAATAACTTGAAATAGCTCCCATTACTAAATCATATGACCATTCCACCAGCACAAGGTTTAAACAGAACATTTATTTACCTCCCTAGGATCATCTGTGACTTCTCCATTTAGTGGTCCCAGCATTTTTTACTCTTCTAATTGCTCCATCCCCAGGAAGTCACAAAACCCCAAGCCTCCCTCCCACAGCATGATGTACCGGTCTCTTCCTTTCAATCATAAGCACTAGGTGTGATGTCCAGAGGGCCTCCTTCTAGAGCAAGCACATGAAAGAGCAAACAGCTAACCACCCTGACGTTTTCAGGTGTGGATGTGGCTGTCATCTCTGGATACAAGCCATTTAGATGTGAAAGAATGAAAACTAAAAATACTACTGGAACTTGTTATCACTTCAAACAATAAATTTTGGGGTTGAGATCCATGTTGAGTGTTGGTCTGTATGTCTCTATGAAGGCTAGAGAGAAAATACATAGGTGCTCTATAGATTGCTTTTGGTTTTCTGCGTAAGGACTTTCTGTAGAGTAATGCTGTTTTATTTTATTTTCCTTAAAAGACAAACATGCAACTGCACTTATACTTCTGTGACAGGGACAAAGATGTCCAGTATAGCAGTACTTGGATCTTATTCCAGTCTCAGCTGTAAAACGGAAAAATTATGACTTGTACAAATGTGATGCTGGGAAGGATAGAGGTCAGAATCACATCTAAAGACTTGACATGGTCTGCCATTTGGGCTAAATCCCAGTTCCACAGATGCCAATTTAGATCTTCCTTCACCAGGCTTTGGCTGGATCTGCTCAGGGATATCCATTCAGGTTGAGCACTGATTTCAGTGAATTTGTATGGATGCAAGAATGGATGATTCTTGGCACCTGGGATTATTCCAGAGGACCTGCTACCTTACAGCAACATTTGGGTGGATTGTATGAATACTTCCTTCACTGAGGGCATTCGGGTTTTTCTTTGCTTTGTAAAGAAGGCAAGCAGAGTATCTTATGCCTATTTTTCTTATAACCAAACAAAACTGTCTTATGTCCTCAGAATGGAGAGATGCCAAAATTCCTTCTTCCTTCATACAATGTTCAGCTGATTGCTGGGGGATTTGTTTTCAAATGTCCTAAAGATATTTTTTTTGTTATTATGTAATACCAAAAAAGGAAATATTGAATTATTTATTTTTATTATGTGTGGTTGTGGACTATTATAAATAGAGGCTGGGCTTTTCATGACACCTCAATTATTTCTATGTGCAGTGGATCCATTTATAAGAAATAACAGTTCTGTAAACTCATCCTGGCTCTGAAAGTCAAGCTGGGTTCTTTCTATATCACTCATCACTGAGTATGGTGTTTCTGAGGACCAAATTAGGTCTTTTTTTAATGGCAGCTGTTGAAGTCATTCAATGTCCTCAGTAGGTTTGTACTGATATGGAACTGCTTGGAATTTATTAAACTGTTCTGAGGATACATATGAGTGAAATCCAATTGACTCTTTCTTAGCTGTACTGAATTCTGACATACCATCAGAAATGAGAGAGTAAACTTTTTTCCCAGCAAAGCCTACAGATTTAATTGTGAATGCAGACAATGAACAGATTATTGACCAGATAGATATTGTTAAAGCTGTTCTTCTGAGCAGAACTACATACTAAATCTTTGAGAGCCTCACAAACCATAAATTATCCTTAAATATGTGAAATGAAGAACAAATGCATTATTTTGGTTGCAGTAGCCCCATTTAATGAAAGTTTATCAACAGAATTTTCTTACATTTCTGCCCATTTCTTAAGCATTACCTCTGAGGTAAGATAAAATTTGGGATATGCTAAAGAATATTTTGGAAATATTGGAATCATAGGAGAAATTCAATAAATTGAAAGGTTATCAACAGTAAAAATGCCTAGCTGTATTTTTAACAAAGATGTAAAAATTCAATTGACAACTTAATGAAACCAGTTAAACTCCTAATGGTTTAGTCCTCAATAAACAGTGATGATTTTGCTTGACCATAGAGGAAGTATTAGAATAAAAAGATGAACAGATACGGAAAAAAAATCTATTGTATAAGAATCTTCAGTAAGCATGTCTGCTAATGCTATGTTTTCAACTCTCTACCTCAGAAAACCCCAGGCTTTTAGTTTATGTTTATTTATCCCCAAGCAATTAATTCTTAAACAGGGCTTCAAATTTAGCTAAGGAATGAAATATGAAACATGAGATTCATTCCTTCCCATTCTTTCAGCCCATGCAGATAGACAAAGTGATGCCACTGTCAGGATATAACAGGGTTATATTCCACATGTTACAAGAGAGATATATGGAAAAATTCTTCAAAATATGCATTGTTATTAACAAAAGTTGAGGGTGCAGCTCCATCCTCCCAAGCCCTCCCACCTCAGTTTTTATCTGAAATCTGTGATTCATTGGATGTTATTGTTCAAAATATTCCCTTTCACTGAGTAAGAGACAGTTCTGTATTTTTCTACACCACATATAGAGGCTGCAGCAATGAAAATTGCTGTGATGTCTCCTTGTAAATGTAGCCTAGGAGAAATGTTTCTGGAGAAACAGCAGCAGCAGCAGCAAGGTAAGAACACCTATCTCCTTTGGCCCCTTCACTTAGTTGATGGCTGAACTTCAAAGCCTACTTTTGGACTATTTAAAATGCTAATATGATTAATGATAGGGAATTACTTTTTTACACCAAACTACACAAGGAAATTAAATTAAAAAAACCCCTATGCTAATGCACTGTAAAGGTTGCAGTTACAAATCACAGATCTGTTCATGGATATTTCATGAGCAGAAAAAAGGCTAAATTTGTCAGATAAATTATTCATTGTGAATTATTTGCTCAGCTCTATACTTTGCATGCGTACTGTATTTATAAATTTAACAGGGATTCTGTTGGTACCTCAGAAAGCAGCACAGTGCAAATTCTGCATATTCCACTGCAATTTCCAATTTGTCTCACCGTATGTGTTCTGTGGGTGAAATTCAACCCTCCCACACAATAGCTGGTTACCGAGGCTTTCCACGCTGTTATGAAACCCTCCCCCAGCTATCCTCCCAAAAGCAGGCTGGACTAGCAGCCAGGGCCGTCCTCCCTCCTTTAGACCGGGTGCAAAAGGGGTACCAGTGAGTTTATAAAAAGGCATGAGGCTAAACTTGCTCTTGGGGCTTGTTTGTGCCACTGGTGCGAACAGAACAGAGGTGTTCAAGGTTGGCCTGGCTGACTGCTCTCCTTGACCCACAGCCTCCCCAAAAGGTGTGTAAACACCTCGCTTGGGTGGCAAAGCAACCCCCAACTACTGCCCGTTCAAGCTCATGCCAACCTTGGTCTTCAGTATATTTTATGAAAAAAGACACTGTGTTAAGTCGTCTTGATTCTGAAGAAGCAAAATGAGAGATTTGATGCTAAGATGGCAGAGAAAACCTGAAAACCATCACCGCACAGCACAGCATCTCCTCCAGTGAATGACTGCAGAGAGAGGAGGAAAATCTCTCTGAACAAAAATACCAACATGAGCGTTAAATGGCAAAACAAACAAACAAACAAACAAACACACTTTCTGTCACACATCAGGTCAAATCTCTCAAATATCTTAAGAGAAAACAAGTGGAACAGTATCGGTATTGCTTTACAAGTGAAAATTAAAATAGGCTATAACATGTAATTGTACACGATTGGCAAGATCAGAATTTTTAATGAAGGGCAGATAGCGCTTTTAGGGCTAGCTAAACATTTTTTGATTTAGTAGGGATGCAGAGCCAAAGTGGGGAGATGATTTGGCAGTATATTGACTGCACACTTTTATCCTTTTGGCCGCTTAAGTTCTAGCAGAAGTAACTTGAACAGGACTACAGTTTAATACACTAAGGCTTACACAGAAGGTATTATTTTCTCTTTGACAGGGTCCAGTGCTATTTTTATGCTGTTTGATAGAGAGCCGCTGTTAGGCCTCAGGGAAGGAATAGCAATTCTTTAAGTAGGGCTTGCCTAACAGCAGTTTCCTCCCTCCTGCCACTTCAGCCACCTTCTCTAATACAGGAAACGCCTGCCTCTCCTTTTTCTTTAAAAAATACACATCATTAACTATCTCTTCAGTAATCCGCCTAACAAACCCTGGCTTGTTTGTGCAGGACTCCTAACTCCAACACCAGCCACTCTGTTTGTTAGTCCCTTCCTCCCCACTCCAGTGCCCAGCCTCCCTGCCTCCTCAGTCACATGTGTTGTTTCTCATTTAAATGAACAGTTGGATTCTTTTATTTCTTACAAGTGCTGGATTCGCCTTATCGCCCTCATTCCTTTGGGGGTTGCCAATTGGTTTTATCCACGGATGTATCATTTCTCATGCTTCCCTTTTTTCTTACAAAGAGAAAGAACCACTTCGTCAACAAGCCTCTCTGGAGTGGAAGATTAAAAACCTAGACATCACCTACCTTGCAGCGCTACTCCCAACTGGGTTGTGTAAAACTCAATTAAACTTGTCCCCATTGAATACTGCATTACAGTACATTAAACAGAAAATTCTTCAAGCGTGATGACAAAGCTTGAAACCTTGCCTCAAAGCTGTTCCTTGTAGCTTTCTTTAACATTTCAGTCTTTATGGTGCAAGTCTCCCGTTGACACAACTTTAGTCCAGCTATGAAAAATCACAGAACCCCACAGGGATTAAAAGAGAAAGAGGAGGAGGGGAAAAAAAAGAGAAAACCAAAACCCTGTCAAAACTGGTCTTGGCACTTTCCTTTCAGTGCATCTATTGAAACTATATCACCAGCAGACTAGAACCTGAGCAGTATTAGAGAGACCTATGAACAATCTGAAAATTTAGAATAACACTACATTCACTCCATTCGGCTGCATTTATGCATTTTATTTTCTCCAAGAGAAATAGGTATTCACAATCTCCCCCAATTAAAAAAAATACATAATGCCTTAAGATTGGACCAAAATATGAATTAAGGAAGGGTACAATTCTTAAAAACAAAGATGTCAAACCAAGAATGAAAACCCAAATCCAAATGTCAGTACCTTCTGAGGCAGTAAGAATTAAGATCCAAATATAGAGCTGTACCTCACTGTACATGAAATATCAAAAACTTGCTGCTAATACTTCAAGTATTAGTCTCTTCTCTTTCTGAAACAATGATGACAAGTTTACCTCAAATTTGTGTCTACCTGAGCTCACACTACCTCTCCAACTAACAACTGGAAAGATCTCAAGTTATAAACAACTCGGAGTGAGTTGTGCATGGGATAAGTAAGTAAATATTTTATATTAAAAACTCCCAAAGGAAGAGTTCTGCATGCTGAAAAAGGAAAAAAAGAGGGCATCAGATACATTCAGAAAAGTTCCCACTTTTCTTACATAAACCTAATTAGATATAGCTATGTTACATGTCAGCACCTCCAACTCCAAGTATATACAAGAGTTATCAAAAGCCTGGCTGACTGAGTAGTTACATTTCAACAATCCATCAATATACTTCCAAATAATTCTTTATTCTCTTGACTCTTTATAGTGATAGATGTAAAGAGACCCGCTGAGCATCCAAATATTTCCTAAATAATAAGTCTTGAAATGTTTGATTCTTACCTCCTGCCTCAAAAGCATGCATACTGTTACTGCACATGTTACACAGCATTTTAAAAACACTTCCACTCAAGAAAAAATTTCCTACATTTCAGCGACAAATGCCATAAATCATGCATTCACTATACAGGCTGCTCAGACATGAAAAGTACTTTATAATTCTTTCTCTTTTTTGTGTACTATTACTTTAGTTTATACAAAATATTCTGAGTAGATAATATAAAAAGATTGTGAAGATGCCACATGATATGCTCTGCAAAGCTTATATATTAGTCCTGCTACGTGTGGTTAAGTGCTAGATTATCACACATAAACCACTGTATAAACTCTGAAAAAGAGAGAATGATGCATCCCATTTTCAAAAGGGAACAAAGGCAAATGTAATTAAGCAACCCACATATTATCAAAATGTCGGGACTCAATTACTTCTGACAGTTCCTTTTCATCTCCTGAACTCTACGTAAAGTCCTGCGTGGCTTCTCTCTGGTGTTTTAATTTGCCAAAGAGCCCCGCTGGTAATGCAATATTTAGGATCTACGATGAAGGGATGACAGGGGACTTGTAAGTCCCTGCTGATGACTTACCCTGTCTAGCGACAATTTTTTTCCATCTCTGGAGGGCAGAGTTCAGTATCTTTGGGTACTTACAATTATAGTATGTTATACATACTAGAAAGGACTACACAGAGACTCAGTATGTCGTTTTTTTGACATTTCCTCTATGCACCTGAATTTCTGCAGAGTAGAAAAATGAGGAAAGAAATGAGAACAATGAATGAGCAAAATTATGGGATGGCTCTTTACTCCACTGCATCAGTTTTGTATCAGTAGATGCCAATGAAGATAACTGACTATGATGCAAAAAAAAAAATAATTTGTGCCAAACAAATGCTATATACTGAAAATATTTTAAATATCCCAAAACATTAACAGCTGTTCCCTGTGTTAAGGATATTGTCTAACTGGGTCAGCACTAGGGGAAAAGTCTATTTTCCATACAAACAATAGTTATGTCAGAATAAAGGAAAATAACAGTAACCCTACAAGAATACTAAGTTTAAAACTCTATGATGTCTCTAAAAATATGAAAGAGAAGATTGTTTTCTAAGTAAAATTGGTTTTCCTCAGAGTTTTTTCTTCTTTTTGTGTCCCCCATTTACAGTATTATTCTACAAAACTCTTTAGCTTAACAAATATTAACCCATTTTCATCAGAGATGCCATATGAAAGTAAATAATTGAAAAAGGAATAGTGTACATTTTTTTTTATCATGCTCAGCTGGGCATATGTGCCTACCAGCTAATTTTGGGGGGGCTATAACTAATGAATTCATTGCAGTATGAATCACAGGCAACCTTTTACCAGGATTTGACAAGTTGTTATATGTAAAAGTGACACAGTTTGATAATCAGGTGTTTGATTCGTGGCATACAGCTAAAATCTCATCGGGCCATTTCCAAACCACAGAATTAGATTCAGAATTACTGTTAAAAACTGCAGGCTGTTCTTTTTCCCCAGTAGCCAATGTAATTAGTAATAGTGGCTGGAGTCTGCCAATTGCAAATGCAAATTGACCCAACTTTTCTCCAGAAAAAAGAAGGTAAAGAAACTAAGTAAAAATAAAGAATGCTGCTGGATAATAATGGCAGACTGTCAAGCTAATGTGCCCAAAGGAAACCTCAGTTAATCAGCTCCTATTGATTCCTCTATAACACTAATGTCCCAGAGACAACATGGGAACATGATACAGCCATACAAGACTGACACATGAAAAAAGCAGTCCCAAACTTAAGAACTTCCTTCAGTATCTTCAGCTTAAGGACAAACTCTTAGATCTCCCGTGTAGCAGTTTAACAGCCGAAAAGAATTCCATTTCAAGAAAATGCTCTCGTTAAGAAAAGTACTTCTCAGTGGGTGCTTTTGGAGACTCCTCTGACTCAGGAACTGAATTCTCTCTGTACAATTAGACCTTTGAGTATTCAACTATTCACGTGTTTAGACTTTGTAATAATTAGCATCACACAACAAAAATCCAAGCCTTAACACTAGGATCATGCTTCACTTCGCTGAATATGTACATATGTTCTTAAAGAGAAGAAGGTCATATATCAGTTCATCACTTTTTTGGAATCTTCTAGCTGAATATATTAAAGGATTTTTTTAGGTGCAATTGATCTGAAATTATTTTTTTCTGCTTAACATCACTTAGGAGCATTCTTATAAAGGAGAGGAATGTGTTTTGGAAAGAACAATTTTTATGATGCTGTGGATCGTTTTTTAAATATGTCAAAAAATTTCAAGTTGCTCAGTGTCCAAAGCTAATCCATTTGTTATGTTATGTCCTAGATTATAAAATTAAGTTCAAACCAAAGAAACAGAATGCAGAATGTTGTTCCTTTTACATTCATTTCTGTAGGACAAAATGACGAGAAAATAAATAATGAATTAAAGGAAGCATATTAGAAAGACAGAGCAGTTCCACACATATAAAGCTGATGATCATGTTGTGGCAAACCAGAAAATTGTCATGTTTCACGCGTTATGGTGCAGTGGATGTAATTGCAAAATAGCTTGCATGTACAAAACCAGCATTCACTTCTTGACTCACTGCAAAGCTTATGACATTTAGGGATTTACATAGAAAGTACATGGAAAGAGAAAGAATTGTATTTAAAGAGTCGATCTCAGCAGAACTTCTGAGCAAGTGCAAAGGGCCAAAAGTGCCTTCCATGAAAGCAACAAAACTGGTTCATTCTTTAAACCATTGCTAAAATTTCAACTTTCTCCCTAACTTAGCTAGTTAAACCCAAATAAAATACATAATACTTTGCACCACAAAACAGCTTTCTTAGTAAATTCCTCCCGGACCACTGGTCCACAAAGGACTCTCAGGATGGGGTTCTGAACGTATAGCCTATGCTTGTTTAGCCCTAATTAATTTCTGCTTTAGGAGGGGATGGAAGATAAAAGTCTTGAAGTCATACTTCAGGCTACACTTTCCACCAAAGTAAGACACTGAAAAATATCATTGTTTGTGATTTTATACTTCATTTGCTCCAATGATAAATATAATTTAATTGAACCTTAATCATAAAACGGGCTTAGCTTTAGCAATCTGTCAGTCTTATTTTAAGTTTTTATTTAATTGTAACTTGAAAATGCATTTAAACTTCACATAATTTAAATCCATTAAAATGCACGTGCACTCACCATAAAAGCGAGCCTGTTCACATTTAAAAGAATGGTTTATTAATAGAAGATGCATAGTGATCACCTGATGCCACCCCTCTCATTTCCTAGTGTGAAACAATTCCTTTTCATCTCATATTTTAAGTTCAGTTGCCCATCTTATAATATCAGCAAACATTTTGACTAGCCAAAACCACCATTGTCTCCCCTTCATCTCGGATGCTTCAATTCCTACATATCTGAACATTTGTTTCAGCCAGCAGACCAACCACAATACTTTGCCTTAGTTTCCAAGTTGAAGGTTAGGGCATATCAGTCAAACCCTGTTAACTCACTGATCCTTATTTTTCTCAAAAATTTTTTTCATTTGTTCAGATCTTGAATAATTTGTGCATTGTCCTTTCTGTTCAATATGCTTCTACCATATTATTTTTATATATTCAAGTATAAAAGCAAATTTTCAATTTGTCTGTGTTTCTACATCACCACTGTTACAAACAAGAATTCTCCATTCACCAAAATAATGTTATAGACCCCAGTATGTATTATCTGACTGTGAACGTCTATTTTTTAAATAAGAAGTTACAATGGTTACTAAATATATCTGATTAAGTCTGAATATGCCTCTCTTCTAGTGTTTTTAATACAATCTAATTTTTCAATATTCTTTTTACATTGGTTTGCACTCCATAAAACGTGTATTTTTCCCTGTGTCATCTTCTGCTTTAACCACTTTATTGCAAAAGCTAGCGTTCTCCTGTAATTTATAAAGCTAATACTAGAACTTTTCTCTAGCCATAACAATGTTAGCTAGGACTTTTCTTTCTATTTTCTAAACTATTTTCCAAATAGTATTTCCTCCCAATGATTATTAGTTGTGATACTATAATTGTTCAGAATAGCTGGAGTTGCCTATGCACAAATATATGTTGCAGCTATAGGAAGATTTCAGAACTTTCTGTGGCTTGAGGGAAACACTAACTGACGCATGAGTTTTTTTTTATATATATACACATATATATATGCATATACACATGCATGTATGCATGTATGCATGTATATATGACTGTATACTACGATACAATCATAGGAAATTATCTTACAGGCAAGTTCTGCTCCAGCAACAAACCCTGGTTCTGCATGCCACCGACCAATTCGGTCATGTGCATCACCACTCAGTTACAGAACATCTCTACTAAATCTGCTTCAACGTTGCAACTAGCTTCAAATATCACAATTCAGGCGCACTCTAGCATAGATTGCTGTTTGTCAGCATCACATTGCCCCACATGCCTTGATGGAATGAAACTGAAACAAGAAAGAAAAAATCAAATCTGAAACAGCTTTTTTATTTTTCTCTTTTTTTTTTTTTTTTTGTAACAGCAAAAGAAATGACGTTTTAAGAAACTGCTAAGTTCTCTCCATGTCTGCAGTAAACATGAGTTCATTCCTTAGATACTAAATACACACTGAAGCAGGTTGCAACTTCTCCATACTTTCTTCAGTTTTCTTCAAAGAAGACTGAAGGGGGAAGTGGGAAGGCTGAGGGATGCCCCAGCACTGGTGAGAAGGGCAGCTGCAGGCAGAGGGAGCATTCTGCCTCATTTGCAAGGGGGACTGCAACGAGGGACTCCCGTATTTTGCTCTGTGCTGGAGTTCTTTCCCTAACCTCCACTCTCCCTCCTCCCCATTTCACTATACACACTTCATAACCTGCCCCAAATAACAGGGTGCAATTGCCATCGCATTAGGAAAAATGGATGTAGTCTGCAGTGCTGGCCTCAGCGCCACGGTGCTGCGCTGTGAAGTCCTGCCCCTTGTGGCCTCTGTCTACAGTAGGGAGCAGTGCTGGAATGCTGTGGGAGAAGGAGAGAAATGCTGACATTGATCTTTGGATCAGAGAGTCCACAGACTGATCCCCAGGATCGATAGAGAGGTCAGGATTCAGTCGCACATGATCTTTGTCTATAGCTCTTAAGTAATTTCTGGAAGACAATGGTGGGAGATGTAGGTATGGATGTGACTGAGGGTTACATCTTGATCACAATATCTGTTTAAGGAAACCTGCACACCAGAAGAGCTTTTTCAATTGCTTTCAGCTCTGAATCCATTTTTCTGAGCATAAAACAAATCTCACTGTCCTTGGTATTGCAACAGGAGCTATCCATTGCTTTTAACATATGCATTGTTTTTATACTTCTCTAATGTCAAGAAGTCTCTTTAAGATCCTAAAATAACAATGAGAACAAAAATGAGCACAAATTGCTTTGAAAAGTAGCACAGATTCTAAGTATCATCAATAAATAAATTAGGCAGCATCCAAAATGTGGCTAGGGAATTTGAGAAGAGAGAAATGCTGGCTGTGCCATTGCCTGCGTAAGCAAGCACAGCAATCACCTGCTGGAGTCTCCAGAGTAACAAGAATAGGAACTTAGGGACCTAATAATAAATCACTGGCTTGCAGGTCAATTAAGTGGCCAAGAGTCACTTGAATTCCACCTGTTGTGCCATAATAATGGCCTTGCTTGTAAGCAGCTAGAGACAAAACACATCCGACACGATTTTAACATTGTGTTCCAGGCAGTCCAGCTCCACAGCCCACTTGGACATCATGGCTGCACATCACACAGGTCTTCCTGGGAGCTTGGCACCTTGAATGCTATGGAAGAGTTTTCTGTGAATTGTTACCATCAGGCTTAATCCATTTAGAGGTAAGGAGCACAGAATCTCATACCACACTGTCAGTTATACACAGAACCACCTCGAATGGGGGAAGAATATATTTCTACGTTTTTTTAGCTTTTGCTTTTATATGGCACACCATTAATTTGTCTTGTATCACAAATACACAGTACAAGTATTTGACAGGAATCACTATAAAACAGGCTGCAGATGAATCCAGTCCTGTTTCCTCCCATACAGATGTTTTATACTCAGCAGCAATGAAGTTGCCTGAAAAGAATGACCGAGGTTTGATTTTGGGCTTCTAGGTCATGGTTTCACCTTGACAACAGCTCTTTCATTTCAAGCAGTAACATTCACCAGGATCCCTAAGGTGTTTTCATTTTTGTCAAGAAGTGTAGGAAAAAAAAAAAAACCAGTATGAAAAAATGATAAATCTTAATTCACAAGCTGCAGGACTATCTCTGTGTCTCCAGCACAAAACTTCAAATCCAATCCAGGACCTGGATGTGTATTAGAAGGCTGCAGATTTAAACCTTGTCCACCATGATCAAACTGGATTTATGGAGCATCATAACTCTCCAGACACCATCCAGCAGCTTATTAATTTAATAGACTCCTGTCCATTCCATGATGTTCCTGCCCTGACAGTCTCTCAAGATAAGGCGAAAGCCTTTTGACAGGACAGAGTGCATATATATTTTCTTCTGTTTTCTTGTGGATGGGGTTGTCGACAACTTGAAATGTGTGGCTCAGCAAATTTGGGGGCTTTTTTCCTTCCCTCTTGCTTTGCAGGGAAGATGACAGAGGTAATGCCACCATGAGCCACAGGGGTCACAGGGTTTACTGCAGTCCTCAATATTTATTTAGCATAATGGATGGAGAAGAATAATTTAATTAAAAAGAAACTAAAACACATTTAGCATCTATCTCATATTTAAAATAATTACTTTTTAAAAAAAGATTATTTCTAAATGACTGATTCTACTGCAAGTGACTTAGAAAAATGAGGGACAAATACATAGCTTGAAAAAAAAATCTCTGCATGATGTTTGCATTTATTTTTGCCAGTGGTCTGAATGGTTGAAGCAATATTTCTTTTCACATGGTCCCAGTGTGAAGTACAGACTGGGCTTCTTTTCCATCCTGAGCATGTTCTCATGGGTGAGTGTTAGACTCAGTTTACAGCTTTTTATAGCTTCAGTCCAAAATATATAATTCTGTGAAAATCATGTCAGTATTCTGCCTCTTTCCTTGCCTCCTCAAATGAAAAAGAATTCCAATTTCAAACTATGAAATAAACTATACAATATGTGACAAGAACACAAGAAAAAACCCAAACGAACATACATATGAGAACGACCTAAAAATATCACTTGACTGCTATGTAAATGAAATGCACTAATAATGAACAAAAGCATTTTCATATTGAAAGTGAAAATATAGCTGTATCCCTGCATTTCTTGACATCTTCCCTTTATTATTTACATGCTTAGAATTTAGAGGGCATGTAATAATTCACTGTATGCTATTATATGCATATTATACTAATTCCATAAAGATGCATAAAACAACCCTTTTCTTGTAGATAATTAAGACCATATACAAGGCCCTGACCTCTAAACTCCCTAAAGCAGATAATCCCCCATTGGATCTATTTGCATAGGTAAAAAATTTTAAAAAAAGTACACTTCTGCTTCATGAGTTCTTTGAAGCCAAATTATGTCTGAATTAAGTCCACAACACTGCATCTGCCATCAGCAAGCAATAAGTATCACTAGTCATGGGGACAAAATATTTTCTCCTTCTGTGGCCAGGGAGGAAAGTAGCAGGACTGATTTGCAATAGTTTTGTTTGCAACAGTGACATTAGGCATCCTGCCTTCTCAACAACCCTGAAAAACAAATGTGAATTGTGTCATCTACTTATTTACCAATCATATTTTTATGTCTGTATTCATGACACTTTCTTCCAATGACAGCGAAGATATATTGCCCTTGTAGAGATATTATTTTATGTAAGCATTATACACATAATCATACTTCTGTTAAGAAATATTTTGCAACTTTTCAGTGTTGTGGAAAAAGAAATGTAAAACAATCTCTTTCATGGACCTTTGATATTATGATAAGCATCATATGTATTTTGTTAAAAACTCAGATTTTAGTGGATACAAAGAAAGATCAAAAACCTGTAGCACCACTAAAAGCTTCAGCACATTGTTTAGCTAATGGAGGCATTCAGCGGGACAGCAGATACTGCAGTTTTCTGACTGTCCATGTGGAACAGACTATGTAATTTCACTCAATTTGCTTTTAAGGGTATGTGGAAAGAAGCCCCTTGCAATCGAAATATATGCCCCAAGTTAATCTCTGGCATATTAAACAACTTGGTTCTCTGACCCCAAACAAAATATACCTGTATTCTAATGCAGCAGTTTAAACTCCTTATGATGTTTGACCTGTGTCTCATTAGGGTCTCTGATGTTATATGTCTGTGGCACAATGTACCATTACATCACCTAAAGTTTCAGGGAAAAAAAAGTATTTGCTAACTGAAAACTCATTTTCTGGGGAAAACATGTAACCAAGGACCTCACAGAACAACTAAGAAAAGTAATCCTCTGTCACTAAAGAAAAATTTAAGAACCCTTCTCTTGTGACAACTGACTTTTCCTACATGTTAAAAAATAGACTGTTTAAATTACCCAAATTAAATAAAAATTGCCTTCAATTCTTACTAGCAATTTTGTGTAACCCTTCTGCAGTGTTTGTATCTTCAATGCATGGCACATACATCAGCTAAATAAGTCATCCCAGTAAGTGAGTAAACAGTTCTGTATTTACTGACTTATTTTAAGTCAACCCACCGGGCCACGTAGCCAGGGGAAGCCCTGGGAGAGCTGAGCACAACCCTCTGCTTCCAGCCCTGACTTCTGCTCTGCCCTCTCCTGTGTGCTGCCTCTCCTCAAGTTTCTATTTATAAATTAGCTACATGACACAGTTTCAGTGTGGGCAGCTGTCATTTTAACTAATCTCATCCTGTAAATCCACCCTAGCAGGCTTGTTCTCTATTGTGATTGGAGAATAGACTTTTTTGGGCAGCTTTCAAAAGCAGCATCTGTTTGAGCAAGCACCCATCTCCTAGCTGTGCAGAGAAGCACTCCCCCGAATTTCCACACCCTCCCCTTCCCCCCCCCCCCCGCCCCCCCCCCCCCCCGCCCTGGTTTTGTGTTCACCAAAAGAAAATGACAATTCTCGGATCTCACCCTTAGGCAACATCCTCCCTAGCCAGGATTTTGTGATAGTCGCTCAGTGGGCACTGACTGTGATTTCACTTACAGAGGGAAGGAGGCTTTTTACAGCATTCGATATCATGTGTCCGCACCACTGGGACAATTAACAGGACCATCCTGTGGAATTACTTACGAAGTCGTCACGCAGTGCCTGTGGAACCGTGCTGGGGAGAGGACTTTTTTTTCTCCTCCTGCAACCTCTCAGAAATAACGAAGGGCATAAACTACTCAGTGAGGCCAGGCAGAGGAGGAAATAACATCAGTAAATCACTAATGGAAATGCAAAACCAAACACCACCTCACGCGAAATGAGATGACGGACGGCTCAAGAAGTGTACAAGTCACTGCTGGCAGCCAGCTCCTTTTCGGCAACTGTGCCCAAGCCTGTCCTGCCGTCCTGTCCCCCAGCACCTGGCCCTCTTCGTCCCTCCAAAGGGCCACCTGAAAGGCAGCCATTTTCTGATTTGGGGTTTGCTGCAGAAGATGTGCCCCGCAGCTGCCACCTGCCTGGGCAGCATGCTCAGTGGTACGCAACGCAACCCAACTGGCCCAGACACACGTTAAACATGTTGGTTTTCCTGCAACAGAGTTATCCTGTGGTGCTCTGCAATCAATTACTGTTATACCACCATCATTAATAATTTTCTTAATGAAAATGATTCTGTTGATCTCCGTTGTATTTTAATTATCAGAGTTAAGCATAATTACACTGCAGCTCTGAGCTGGCATGTAGACTCCTTTAGGGCGCAATTTTGTTTTAACACACTGATAATGTAATTTTACATTGTGTCAGTTGTTTAGTTATTATCCAGTCGTACAATTCCGCTGTATTCCTGATAACAGATAATAACCTTAGCACCTCCTATATCCTGAAGTCATTTAAAAAGCAATATTGGAATTTCACAACTAGCTAACTTAATCGCCTTATGATTTTATAATTCCCACAGCTAAATATTTGTACAGACACCCTGTTTTAACAATGCCACTAAACATACGGTATCCATACATTTCACATAAATGGCTTAAATAATATCTAGAAAAATGTCTGTTACATAAGCATGGTTTTCAGTCTGTGCAACTGTATTTTTTACACAGTTTCTATTCTATTCAGTCATAATACATTTTTTTAAATCTCTTTCAGTCCCGGTGGAAGATTTGCAGTTAATACCCCAGCCCCTTCCTAGGTTGTGGGGGGACTCCTACCTCTGGTTTTAGAGATTTACCAGGTCTGGTGCACAACACTGTTAGGCACAAATACTTCTCAAGTATACAATGTTGTGATGATCATATAGTTCATGCATTAATACTTCCCACCAATGTGTCTTGATTGAATTACTGAAACTGTAGCTGTTTTTTGGAAAGAACATATTTATAATTCTAGATAAGCTACGATTCCTAAAATCTGTCTCTAAAATTTCAGTTACTGTTTCTAGGACATCTCTTAAATTACTGAATAGACTATTTTGAAACATGAGAGAAGTTTGACATAAATATTAAAACAAAACCAGCATGTCTTTTAAATGTAATTAGTTGTAAAAGTTTCCTTTCAAAAAAATAGAATGAGATAATGGCATATGCCATGAGTAGCCAGCTTGTAACAGAGCTTGTGAAAAGGGATACTAATGAACTGTTTTTCCCTTTTCTAATTTGTCCTAGTATTGGGGAAATATAAAAAATACAGGGAGAAATAAGTGATCCTAGACTAAATAGAATTAATTTCAAATACTGAATAGTTATTTCATAGTTATTCACTCTGAATGTACTCAGATGTATGATTTTAAATAACAAGTTTCTTAATCTAAAAATTTATATAGAAGATGAATTGTGATTCCACTGTATAATTTAGCAATATAATCCTATATATGTACATCATATATATACACATATGTACACATGCACACACACTTTTTCTGTCTGCTTACCTAGGGAAAATATTTTATGGAGAGTTTTGAAGGCAAACAGGGAGTTAGCTGGCCAGCTCAGATTCACTTTCAACAGGAACTACATGTGTACTTCCTCTCCCTGGGATAATTTTGTGTGCAATGTGAGGGTGACTACGGTGCACATAGCCTCTAGTGAACTGGAAGTCAGGCTGACATACCTATGCTCTCCTGAGAGGTCTGGGGAAAATTCTCTCTCAAAAATATCACTGTTACAAGCTAAAAGGAAATGTGGCATGTGCTTCTGAGTCAGCAACTGATTGAGTAATACCATGTACTGCTAGCCAATTCTTAAACTTATTTTCCTCTTAGTAATGTGCCAATTTACTCCACTCACCTCAACTTGGGTATAGTAAGGAAAACAGATCCCAGGTGACCAAATCTGTTACATGTACAATTCCACACATTTGTTCAGCTAATTGCTTTCAGAAATAACAATGCATTGTTAAGAAAACTAACAAAATTATACACAGTAACTACAACATAACATCGAATTACAACTACATGCCAGCTGACACCGTTTCATTAGAAGTAATGGCACTATAGGAGACAGAAAGCTAACACAAATCAAGGCAATGTAATCTGGAATGATGAGATACAAATTGAAGGAAGAAACATTATTCTATTTATTTATTTTACCATCTTCTATTTGACATTGTTTTGTGATCCAAGCCAATTAATCTTTCTAGTACAAAAATCCAGCAAAGCTCAAGGCAAGTGTAGGTGTTTAATGAACGACAGAGCAGCCAACTCAAAGTGTGAAGAGATGAGCAGAATGCAGTGAAGGTAAAGCGTATCGACAACTTATTTTCCGTACTAGTTTAGTGAAGTAGTAGGCTTTTAACATGTATTTATAAATTAGAGATAGAGATAACAGAATTCACCTTGAGCACTGTGTGACTGTCTCACATCTTGTTAACCAAGTACTAAAATAACCAGCATCAACAGAGGAACAAAATCCAGCACATTTGAATGAACAGACTAATGTTTTGGGCTATTCAGATTGCACCAAACTGAAGAAATTTTTTAGTATTTGAAAAAAAAAAAATTGTATTTCAATAGATTCAATCAGACAGATAGCACTGAAACTGTCTAATGAATTAGTATTTGTAAAGTACTTTGAAGATGAAAAGTCTTACTGGTATATATGTGCTAAGCAGTATTATAATTACAGAAATAATCTAATACTTGATAAAACATCATCCTATGGGAATTGGCAGAAGCTATATTTTGGAGTGAAAGTAATTTCCCATTACGTTAAAAAGTTGTTGCAGAAAAGTTTGCCTGTGAGTGTTCAATACTATGCAGCTCTGGATTCACAAGAAAAGCTTCACTATGTTACTCAGCACTTTGCTGTTTCTTCCACTTGGGCAGCAATCAGCAAGCTGTGAAGTGAAGGGCAGCTCAACCCATTTTAGATCTAAGCCCAGTTCTCTAGTACTGCAGGTGTTTCAGGTTGCAGAATGAATGTGTTGGCATTCTATAATTATAATAGAAAGAATTTATAAGACCCTGGTGTGCAACTCATTTTTAACATGCAAATTCCCTGTTTTCAGCGTTTCAACTTTCAAAGGCTTGTGGTAGTTTAAAAGCAATCCTCTTATAAGTGTATAAATTGCAATGATTATAGGAACAAGTTGTAATTGTTTCTAGTAAGTTTTTAGGAGTCTTTGATGTTATGATTAGTGTTTTGTATGTTAATATATTGATATGGGTGCTTATTTGCCTGGATGCTTGTATGCTGAAATGGTCACTAGGTTGCCTCAGCAAACAAATCTTTGATCTCAGTAGGTCTGTTTGGTTAGAAATAAAACCTAAAAGAAATTAAACAAGAACAGTGCACGTTCTGAAGTATTCAGAAAGTGCTGAGATTGGTGATTGAAATACAAGGAATGAAAGTAATAGTTTTGCAACATGATCTTCAGGGGGAATGCCAAAACCAGCTACACTAAATAAGTTATTCTTATTTCATGTATTCAAATGGTGAGTTTTTAGTGTGGTTTTTTGTTGTTGTTGTTGTTGGGTTTTTTTTAACATACTGTAATGATACCATAACCACATTTACAAAGCTTTCACAGTGACTGACCAAACAGTGTGGTGCATAGTCCATGGCACTATGGACTGAGCCCAAGGCTCTTTGGGTTGCTTCAAGATGCAAGAGAAAAGCCTTTGCATCTTGAACCAAAGTAGCTGTTAGATGTAGTAGATTAGACAAAGGGGACCTTGTAAGAACTCATACTGACTTGAGCAAATCTGACAGTTCACATAAGACAGAAATGATATACATTGCCACTAGCCAATACATTCCAGTGAAGCATCATCACGTCATGCCACTATAGAGAGACAGGAAAGTCAGAGGTGACAACCCTGAAATCCAGTTCCAGTTATCTTCTGTTACCATGCTGACATGAAGTCTTATCATAGTCCAATCAAGTTTGCATTCTTCTTAGAAAACCAGATTTCAGTTAGTAGTCTACAATGTAATGTAACATGGAGAAATGCTATCCAATATGTCCAATAAAATGTTAGAAAGAATTCACCTATTTAAAGTGTATAGATTTTACTGATGTTTCCCAAGAGGCACTAACTCTCGTCGAGAAATGGATGGTATGTCATCTGACGTCCTTGTGTGTTTATAAAGCATTTAGTACACAACAGACACCACGTGGGGTTTTTATATCATTAAAAGAAAAAAAAAAAAAAAGCAAAACCAGAACATGGTAGGAAAATGGGAATGAAAACTGTTTGACTTTAAGGGGAGACAAACTACTTCATTTTCCTATTACACAACAGGTATATTTTATCTCAGTACTTTACACAAGAAAGCAGAGAAAGAAAATCAGCTTGTGTTTACCTTTGCTGTACACAATGCAGTTGTTTTTGTTGTCTTCTACTCCTTGCCAAGTCACATCCAGCAACCACTTGGGGCCAGCAGTCAGTACCATAGGGACTGAAGCCTTTGTCTTCTGTAGGAAGGATGATAACAAACAGATGCCATTTGCTTGCCTTGATTAAGAACTTGAATAATAATAGCAATAATCATTTTATTTGCAAACAACAAAATCTCCAAACCCATAAGCCAAGGTCTTATTCCCCTGCCTCAGGATTTTTTTTTAAGAAGACACAAGCAGTAAGCTTTAGTTGTTTCATTGATTGAATGGTGAAACTATTATCAAGGATTTTTCTGAATGATATTGGATCAGATCTCCAAGATTAAGGAGATCTCTGGTGGCTGAGAATTATAAAGGGAATGCAGATGACTTTCACAGCAAAGAGCCAAGTGTTTAGAAGTGAACTTTAGACACATTGTACTTCATTATCAATGTGATCTCACTATTTCCTGAAACAGACAGGAAAGAATTTAAAGAATCAGTATCCATTTCAAAGATCTGTCCTGGGTAACATTTGTATTATCATAGGAAATTGTTCTGAATGGATAATGGAATTTTTCCCCTTTTGCTACGTGTTGATGTGTGATTTTACTATGTCTGAAATAATAATAATGCTAATGATTCACTTTGTCTCCAAAAAGACTATAAAAGAAGTTGTATTAATAAATTCAGAGGCACAAAAGTAAAGCATGACATTCATTGCACCTGAAACGCATACAGGCAAGGAGATGCACATTTAACAAAACCACTTTCTGTGTATATTTCAGATTCTATATTTAGAGAATTTGGTATTTGAGAAGATAAGGTAAAGTTTCAAAGTTATTAACATTAACTCCTTTTACTAATCAAATGGCAAAAACACTGTGGGTAATCCTGAGTTTGTCAGTACGTGGGACTGAGATGCCAGTTAGGCTTCTATCATTCACTGTTCTTTCTCTCTGTATTATGCATGAAACCACAACAAAGTACAACAGTCACCACGTAACTATTTTTTTTTTCCTGGCATAGAATTCTGTTCAAGACATTCCAACCTTTTCTAAGAGAATTTGATTAACTATTTTTATATGATACCAATAATTGTCCAGTTGGCTCCAGCTGTGTTCTATCGTAATATTCTGTATGATTAAGGGAGTTAAGAAATTTTAAGATACGGAAAATCTTATATTTACATGGACATTCCAGATGTATTGTCCACATTTATTATCTATGACTGTTCTAGAAATGTAGTGAAGTATGCTGAATTACCATAGAACACATTAAATTCCCAATACATGAAAATATTTATTGAAAGTACTATTTAAAAAAATTTAGTTATATAAGATTAAAGTAATAATCTTATAAAAGACATATTTAATATTATTTATAATATATCAATATTTTAATAATGATGATAGAATAAGACATTGAATGTCACAGTTCATGCTTTTTTATCTGTTTATTCTCTAATACTGTTTTATCAAACGTAGTATTTCTTGCTTAATTTGCATTTTATGTTTTGCATTTTTCATACAAATGTTTATGCGTAAGTCACACTTCCTCTATATGCACTCCATGACATTATTCATCTTTCAGAAGTGTTGGAAAAAACAGATATAAATGAAGAATGAAATTAGTAAAAAGGAATGTAACAGCTAGCAACAATATACCTACCTAGTGCAAAAATACTGCAATGAGAAACATGCAATGTCTCAGTTCCTAATACTGCTTTTCATATAGGAAGTTGCAGAAAGTGTATTTGTTTATATGAAGTATTACAAGAGTCAACTCAACTGCATGCATTTGAAATCTGAATTTAAATTCTGATGTATAATTGGCCAGTAAACAAGGCAACTTTTTTTTTAAAAAAATTGGTTAAGTACATACATAAATTGTCAAGAAGCCTGATATTATCAATTATGAAATCAGTGTGAAGTATTTACACATGGACTGCACAGAAAATAATGATGTAAATGAGGCATGAACTGAAAAAGGTCTGCAAGAGATGAGATGAAAGGTAATCAAAGTATTACCTCTAGTTTCTATTATAGAAAAGTCTGGACTTTAGTGTCATATTACACCAAAACAGCGCTAAGGCTGCTATGGAAACAAGGAAGACTGGCTATTCTTCACATAGCTGAGAATCATGCCCATATTAAACACAAACTTTATCATGAATGTTAGCAACCATGACTGCATAGCAATAATCAAGAGGAGGACCAGGGCATGTTCCTACCTACCACATGCTGCATTTCTCCAACTGCCATTTCAGTCAAGACTTTAACATGTTTTTTGTGCTTGTATGTGCTCTGAGTCTGTGGTAATCCCAAGTACAGTCAAAAGACAATGTAGTATTATCCAGGTAGTGGACTTTTCCAAGTACACCATAAATGATTAAGACATTTAAACAAGTCTTTTTTTTTTTTTTTTAAAGTTGGAGGCCAAGTTAAAAAAAAAATAAAAATTCTATCTTTTAAGTGCAGAAGGGATCATCTACTTAATTTTCACAAGATCTAATTCCTATTTCTTGTTTTCTTCTTCCCAGACATCTGACATTTCATTGTGTCTCTCCCATTTGTAAGGGTATTATTTGCATTAAGGTGGTATGAAAAAGTCTCAAATAATATCAGGATCTTCTTGTGCTGGACAATAGTTTATTATCTACATAGACAGGACAAATAATATGTCCTGGGAAAGGATTATACTTAACCACATACTGCCAAGTAAGAAATGAGATGCAGTGATACTGTTTGACTTTCTCTTGGAGATTAATTTCTCCTTTAGTAAGTGGTGAGCTTAGTCCCAGGACACCGTCCCTGTTTCTTCTAGATGAGAGCAGCCCAGGCTGGTGCCTCATCATTCTGAGGTGAAGCAGCAGCAGCAGTAGGTAGACTGAGCGCCAGCAGCCAGGATGCGAGTCTGCTTTGCCATCCGTCATTTACAGGCTTTTTTGAAACTTAAAAAACTACATGGAGATCACTAAATTAGCTTCCAGGTAGGCTTGGCAGTAAAACTTGTAATCAGTTCAGCAGCTGTGAGTGGTCTCTAGGCACTACAGATAGGCTGGAGGAGGAACAGGGTGTTTTTTCTCACAGCTCTGCTAGCCCAGAAGAGCTGGTGGACACCTCAAAAGAATTCCCCATTCTCCCATAGCTCTGCTCCCAAGCTGCACAGATATGTAAATAAACTTCTTTTAATATGAAAGCAAAACTTCACAAGGCCATGGCTGCTTGTAAAGCTTGGCAGCTCCACTAAGGGAGACTGGCAATGGCTTCACTTTGAAGTACCTTACAGGCATATTGTGTGAGCTGTTAAGATGAGTCAGGACCACCACAGCAGTTCTTGGGGTCTGGCATCCTGTGAGGTTCACACGTTTATGGGAGGTGATCACCACTGACAAAGGCTTGCTCTTGTTGTGCCTTATTACATAGTAAGAATTGAAGCAAGCCTGCTGATTCAGGAAAGGCCATTTCCCTAAAATGGTTAAAATGAAAAGACCCCAGTCCAAGATAACAAGAAGCCATGGTTAAATCAGTCATGCCTTTATCACCTCAAGATTAGACTACTGCAATGCGCTATACCTGAGGCTACATTTTAAATCCATTTGAAAGCTGAAGCTGGTGCAGAATGCGGCAACCCGCTTGTAAAGCAGGATATCGTGCTTTGAGCGCATTACACCAGGGCTTTTTAATCCGCACTAAGTGTGCGTTTTAAGGCACTGGTTACAACCTGTAAAGCCTGGGACCTCCCTGTTTGAGATACCTAATTGAGACCTGCCAGGTCCTTTGCCCCAGCTGTACAACCACAGCCAAGATCTACCAAGGAAAAGGGCTTTCTTGGCTTGACACAGAAGAAACTCTTGGCAGGGCAATATGTTCTTCACGACAGCTCTTTACCTTTGGGACACCATCCCACTTGAAGTAAAATACGTTCATGCTTTGACTCTCAGAGAGTACTACAGAAATCATCCTGTAATTCATAAGATGTATTTGTCATACTGTAACATTTAGTTGGTCATTCCCAAAATGGTGGTGGTGGTGGGTGGTCTTAGCTACTTTATGCTGGGTTTACTTTACAGTGCTATTAGAAATATCTCTAGCTTAAGAAGGGTACCATATTACAAAAAAGTTTTCTTGACACAGGAGCGACAGTATTACAGATGCTTAAAAATAAGACTTCTAAAACAAAACAAAATTTCATTTCTCACTCCAAAAGAACTGCTACAAATTACTCAAAAGCTTACAAAACGTTCTGCCTACTGCCTAAATATAATCATAGGGATCTGCTAACACGTGTGTGCATAAGATGTGGCCATACAATAGCAACCTCACATTTTGGAAATGAGGGCACATTACAGAACCACAATACTGTTCACTGCTCTACACTAGGCAAATGTGTATTCTACACTTCAGTCATTTTTACCTGAAAATGCAATTTTTGCTAATGTCTTCATGCCATAACCAGACAAATTTGACAAGGACAAACAGGGTCAAAACTGTGATCTCTCAGGGAACAATTAGAATCAGCTAATGAGGATAAAAGAGGTCAGGCAGGCATCCACTTTTCACTAACCTTTGAAGCAACTGGACAAACAAGGGAGGTAACCCTCAATAAATGTTTATATTCAGTCAAGAGGTTAATGGAGATAAAAATAGCCATCACAGCAGGCCAAAAATAGTTTTGCACTCTCTCTAAAAGGAATAAGTGCTGACAAGTAATGTTAAATGGGCTCTTCCCTGCAAAGATTTCTAACATATGATGTGTGTGGCCTGGCAGAAACTTGAGGAAACCCCCACATTAAAGAGAAATACAGTATGAGCAAGTGTTTGAAATCTATGAAATTCTGATGTCAAATGCTTGATCATTGCTAGCTGTTTCCCATGAAGCTATGCCAGAGCAAGAAATAGGTACTGAGCTGATGTTCAGTAAGTCACTGTGACACGAACATCCTGTCCCACACATGGTGTTCCAAAAAGTGTTCAACATTATTTAAGGAAATGTATCGTTCATTGAAAAATCATTACATTTCTATCTTTACCATTTTTTTTTTCTTCAATCAGTACAGGGCTCTATAATGTCAAAACTACTTTCTTAAAGTACTCTTACCAAAATAGAGGAAAGTTGCTGGAGACTTAAGACACTCAAGGGCTTTACTTCGAACTGTATTTTGGTTCCCGCAAACAGATTTTCTTTCTAAATCTTCCAAAGATCCTAAGTTCCCATGAAAGACACAGATTACCAAAATGTCTTCCTGCCCTTGGAGAAAGTTCTCATGCCCCACTGTGCACTGTTACTTTATATAGCCAATCGAAAACAACACTGTACTGAGAGGTGAGCTGTAAATGTACCTCAGGTGCCTTCAGATATGAGTCTGGGATAGTAAAACATCTGTTAGTTCAAAACAGAGGTTCCTACTTTGAAATTCAATTTAAATTCAATTTGATTGTTACAGGGTTGGTGTATCTTCTGACATGCTAAAACTGCAGAACATCCCCTCTTGAGAGGTTAAGTTCACCCTTGGTGGTCACCATACTCAATACAGCAAAATTTTGTAAGTTCATCAAATCAGCTCAGTTGGGTAGGTCTCCTAAGGGGTCATTCTGGACCAAGCAATAGCAGAGATTTGCATAGGTCTCAAACTATCCCTAATGAATTAATATTTGTTTTAAGATGTTTTTGAACCTCACACTTAACACTGACTGTCTCAATGTATTTCTTTATCATATAATTGATTACAAATTCATCAAACCCTAAGACAAGCCCATCCAAACAGCCAGTGGACAGACACAGGCCCTCCATTTGTTGTTGATTTGTGTGAAACCAGCTAGCCTGTCTTTCAATTTCTGTGGCTTTCCTGAAAACTCTTTATCTTTTTCCAAAGAGGATTCAGTCTTGGAAGAATATTTATCTCAAAGGCTTCTCTGGAAATCCTGCCAGTCATGGCCCATGGCAGCACTTCACAGTGCCACGGCTTTCTTTGCTAGACATGCAGAGGCAACTCCTCTCCACTCACATGAGACTGGAGGTGTTCAGTGCCGTGGTTCCATGCTGATAACAAACATCACCAAATAAAGCAAAGACATGGCAGTCTCCAGCCTATAAACACCTACTCGGGAATTGTACAATTGCACTAAGATTTCAGTTTTCACAGCCCTCACTATGTCTGTCAGTGAGATCCTGAAACTTACACTAAATGTGAAAGAAATTTTGCAAGGACTAAGGACCTAAATCTGCAGACAGCATGGGATAGCTGGTTTTGTTACTACTTTACAACTTTATGGGATCCAGTGTTTCAGAGAATCATTCAAATATTATCCATCAGATGCCTGTCTTATGGCTAGATGAAGAGAGTACAAGAACCTGATTATTCACACAGATGTAACCGGTGTTCTGGCATGCTAACTTGCAGAAAGAAGATAGACAAATTGTTGCTTGTGATGGGCCATGAAACTAGTGATGGAGAAAAAAAAAGCAAGGGTCAGTGTTACTTTCCAGTATCTTGGACAAGGTGGGAGGGAAGAAGTCCTCAGGGATCTGGATCCTAGTTATGTAGTGCTAGTGGTTAACGTGGCAGTGCTGCACCTGTGGACTAGCTGGTTGTGAAACAATTTTCACCATTCCTAGTCTACAATGCAGGTGTGCATTTGGGTTATTTTGTGATAGTAGAAGAAAAAGAATTGGTAACATTTGAAGAGGTTGTGGTCAAACCAAAGTCTTTAAATGTTTCGAACACAAAAAAGAAAAAAAAAAAAAGAAAAAAGGAAAAAAAAAAAGGAAAAAAGGGGGGAAAAAAGGAAAAAAAAAAGGAAAGCAGGAAAAAAAGGAAAAAAGGGAAAAAAAAAAAAAAAAAAGAAAAAAAGAAAGACATGTACACACAGATGGAATCCCAAAAGACAGCTGGGATTCCCTGCAACTGAGAAACCCTACTGTTTACCCCAAGAGATCATCACTTGTCAAGTGACAAAACTGAACATATATTTCACCATATATCCACAAACCTATGCAGACCAAAGAAAATATTCAAACAAAAAGTACACCCTAGGTCTGTTAATATTTTCCAACACTTGTCATGATTTCAATATGATTCCAAATTTTTTATTAATATCAAATATGCCTGCTGAATGTCCCTAATGCAAACTAAATGTATGCTAAACATTGAGATCATTTCATGTTACCTAGCTAGAATGTATTTTTTTTCGATCTATAAAATAAACATATATCAAATCTCATTGTACCTTATGTACAAAATAATGGCTGTCAAAAGCAACTTTAGCTTGTTCTATTTAATCCAGGATACCCTTGAAACCCATCTTCAAACTCTTCCACAAAACTAGGAAGGCTTAAAATAATTAATCCAGACTCTGGAGCACCTCGGTCCTAGCCGAGGGTCCCGGTGATTCCTTCTGGCTGCTTACCATGTGTTCCTGAAAGAGGTGACAACCAACTGACAGGAACAGGAATGGAAAAGCTGGAAAAACTGGACCTCTGAATACCCAGTGAGCTTCCCCTGACCACACTGCCCTGTGTTGATGGACTTTCTACTCCTGTCCTTCCCTCTCATAAAGTCTTTTCACCTGGCTTCACTCTGCATTTGCTCCTACCCTGCCCTGTCCTCTCACCTTTCTCTTTCTTCCATTTTATATATACCTATGTCCAGACAACTCTCCCTTTCCCAAAGAGCATTGGATGGACAGCAGTGTATTTTGACATCACTCTCTTGACTTGACTTTCTCATTTCATTTATCCTATTACTCTCTATCCGGTTCATTTCATTCTTTGGGAAAGTGTATATATGTATATACACACGCATTGCATGTTTACGCAATGACCAGCACCAGGATACTGTATTCTTAGTCGGTGCTGTGATTGGCATAAATATGATTAGGATAATCTGAAACTTGACAATGCTAAGTGAATCATCTCTGTTGTGGTGAGTTGATACCTGTGGGTAGCGTGCCCACTGTCATTGTGTCTTAGTGCTCAGGCATCTGCCACGGGTGTTGAACCTTTCCGCTTTACTGTAAAGTTGAATACTTTGGATAATACTATTTCAGAGATGACATGCACCTGTACCGATGAAATCACACTATATATAACTTATCTTTAGACAGGATATAATGCAGTGCTGCTTGCACACTTTCACACTGAATTATCAGTGCATTTTTCCTACTGGGTTAACCTCCCTGTTGTAAACTACTGTCTACTCTAAGAATTAGGTCTCTCTTTCTACTAATGAGACCTTGTTGATATTTGCCAGTAAATATTTTCTGAATGCACTTGCTTGAATGTAACTCCTTTCACTTTTGCTAAACATTTTTAATATGAAATAGATGAATACTCTGCTCAGTATGGCTCAGCTGCAATTTGCAAACATTGCGTTTACACTGGATGGGTTAAGGGACTAAATTCTGGGATAAACCATCAATCCCTGTTAATCGTCTGACATTTACTCTCTTACTTTGCACAATGATCATTTGGGCCTGGGGTAGTTAATGTGACAACAGATATTCTAGATGATCAAGAGGACAATTACACTGAAACTATCCACAATGATTGCTGTGTCTACAGCTTAGTTACAGTGTGGTACTGAATAATTTCTGGTTTGAAGTAACTTTGGATTTTTTTCTCTGTTGTACTTTTTCTTATCCTGGAATAGATGATTTAAACCATCATCTCCCAAAGTCCAAATTTCATGTACTATATGTCTTTATTTTTATCTAAGGAACCCATTAAAGATATAAAAATTAAAAAGGACACGCATAAAGCCTTCTATAAACAGACCATTATACAGAACTATCAATTAGTTAGTACTTAGAGATTCTGCTTATTACATATTATTATTATTATTATTATTATTATTATTATTATTATTATTATTATTATTATTATTACTTTGTCTAGAACTGCAAATACAGGTTGTGCATTTTACTTTAGAAAAGTGAACGTTTTTGCCATGAAAGGTGAATAAGAAAAAGTCATGCTTTACCATCAGTAAAAGATAATATTTTTTAATTTCACTTTTTTTTCCCCCAGAACCAGAAAGGTAGAAAATAAAAAGTTCTCTGTATATGCTTGTCCAATATTTTAACTGTATAATCCAGTCCAGCTTTATTACGATTATATTTCCAATGAAAATTGTGAGGCCTTTATGAAACATGTATTTAATACAAAGGTATTTTAGTCAATAGTATAGGTATGATAGAGTAATTCTCTTGATGATGCATGACACAATACTTTAACTTCAGTGGTGCATACACTGAATACACACAAAATATACATAAATTCCTACCTAATTCATCTGAAATAGAATTGGGGAATAAAAAAAAAAATCTTCTCTGCTATTCTTCCTGATTTTGTAAGATTTTTATGCATGTTTTTATTAGGTATTTTTATATATCTTTACCAACAGGAAACACAGTACTATAAAGTAACAGTGTAAATCAAATATACAATCCTCTGCCCAAGTTTTATATTTGTTAAGACAGCATAATCATTTAAGGTAGACTTTTAAAGCATGATTCAACAACCAGAAGTCTACGTGTATGACTGATTAATTATTTTTAGTTCTGTTAAAACATCCCAGTTTATCTCATTTTAAGATTATCCTTGACATATTTAGAAATCCTAATGCAGATTTTATGGCCCACACCTATCCCTGATGGTGCTAATGGACTATACATAATGAATCATTCTAATTTGGATGAAAGGACCACACAACATTGTGGCAGTCCTTTAGAGAATTAAGGCTCAGTTCTGATCTTCCAGACTTATGAATGCGTTTTTGGGATTAGGCCGCGTATCTGTACATCTGTTGAGTCTCAAGGGGTGTATACTCAGCTAAGTATTCTGACCT
Source organism: Strix uralensis (assembly GCF_047716275.1). Classification (NCBI taxonomy): domain Eukaryota; kingdom Metazoa; phylum Chordata; class Aves; order Strigiformes; family Strigidae; genus Strix; species Strix uralensis. The sequence continues at coordinate 153,722,364 of NC_133972.1, read as the reverse complement.
TCGAATGTACTGTATCAAATGTGTGGCCTTGGGATATGAAAGGATTTGATTACAACTGTATTTTACACTGATTTAATATATAATTATGGGGTAAAACCTAATTCCTTCTTACATGTTCATGTAGAAAATTCCATCGCTATTAAGCAGACACTAGGATATTTTTCACCCAGTGAGTATGATAGTAAATGGAAGAAACTGAAACACCCACCTAGGATAATGTAAAATCAAGGACAACCTTCTTAAGGATGGCTTTAAAATCAGCTTCTTGTGTCCATAAAACCCAAGTTTAAATTATCTCCTGTGAGTGTATTGCTAGTTGGTACACTGTTGCATTATGCATGATGCTTGACTGCTTATGTAAAAATAAGTCAGAACAAGGTTCCATTACTGATTTTCAATGTTATTCTATGCTTTCTTGTCTACAAGTAATGAGGAGAGCAATTAATTTTACATATATATATATATATATAATATTGTTGGAAAAGTTTGTAAATAATTGAAATTTTTGGTTATTCTCTATTCACTTACATGTATAATTTCTATTTTCTAATCTATCAAAGATAGAATATGGTAAAATTTCCTTTAGCTGGTTTAACTTTCATAAGATACACATAGTGTTTACATGTAAGAAATCTATTTTCTTTTTATTCCACTGAAAACCCCTTCCCAAATATTATCAGTGAAAAAACCCACAAAATATTAAAAGACTTCACAAGAAAATTACTTCAGTAGAAAATAACATGACTATGCAATATTTTTGAGTTCTTAATTTTTCTACCATTCCATCAAATTTTGTATAGATTTTTAAATAAATAACAATTGTATTGAGTAACTGATTAATATGGGGATTTCAGAGAAAATACATTTCAAAATTCTATGCTTTTTCATCAATATGATCTTTTACAGATCTGAATTATGGATTAATGGTGCTTACATTTTCTTTATCATTTCAGAAGGCTTGGACCAAGATGAACTGAGCAAAGCAGCACCTTTACCTTGCAAGCAGTTACTTTCTTTCAGTTGAAGAATATGTTACAAATAATCAGGTCATTTTTTCACCACTGCCTTAAAAGCATGAGGATTTTAGTTTTGCTGTTCTCACACAAAAATGAAAATTAAGTTCTCTAAAATGCCCAATGGCAGATTAAAAGGATCCTAATTTTTTGTAACTTGTATGACATAGTTGTGTAATGCAGCTCTCATTTAAATTGCTTCAGTGTACTGATTATATGTATCATGACGAAGAACTGCAACTATGCAAGTTTCCATGAGAAAAAGAAGTTTTCAAAGAATGGGTGAAGGTCCTTCACTGCGACTGGAGATAAAGATGGAGAGTCCGGCAGTGGGACTGGTGAGTACAGGGCTCTGGTTCCAGTAAGACTCAACAAACAGCTCAGATCAGAATCTAAAGTGCAGAAAAACAGCCTGTAGCTTCGAGATTAGCTTTCTCACACTATTCCTGAGTTAAGCCAGTACAAACATCATCATGAATGCATAATTATGATTACGCACTACACTATGCATAATAGATCTTAAAATCTGGAAACAAAGAGGTAGTGTAGGAATGCTGTTTTCAGGCTTTTGGTTTTGAACACAATGAAGCTGGGTGTAAGGGTAAAAGACTTTCTGTAAGTAAAAACAGTTCCAAGAAAATACATTTTACTTGGAAAATTAATTCAGATACTTATGAAACATTTATACATAAAAGAAGGGCTAAAAGGGAGATAGGGAGCTGGTGTTATGTTTAAAACTTGAAAATAACAATGAATGAAGCCCAAACCCCTCTCATTTTAACATATTTTACGGAACTCAAAAAACCTATCACTTAGAATAAGTAAAAATAGACAAAGAAGCCAAAGGTTGGCAAGTTTATTTCAAGGATCTTTTTATCAGAAAGAAATGAAATGATATTTCAAAATTCTTTGCAACAAGAATTTGACTGTGAGCCAGTGTCCATTTCTGGGGCTGATGGATATACACAGGCTGGTGTCCTAAGTTTAAATGATGGTATTGATAAAAGAGTGATGCAGCTTGCTTAAAGGGAGTTGATGGATTCATTCACTTTCATGTGTAGAAACAAAACAGTGTGAAAATGATGAATGGAATAACTGGGTATGTATACGACTACAGAATATTGGTGTCAAGCTCTTGCCAGTCACCAGTCTGCTGATTAAGTCACTTCAGGACAGCAATGCTGCAGCTCTGTGTTCACTTAGTTATAAAGTCTCTGGACTTATAAAGAAGTTATAAATGCTCTGTTTGGGATCACGAATCCAAGCAGAGGTCCTCAAGTGAAAGTGGGCTGACTTTCAAAAGTAGGGAACATCAAAAGAACAACAAATTTGCACCTAGGTCACAGGAGTCAGGTTACTTTTTAATTTTTTTTTCTTTCTATGAAGCGAAAACTCAGAGTAGTAAGAATCACACTGGGTACTATCACACTGTGGACTGAAGTTAAGTGATTAGAAAATTATTCTGCTGTTGGCTCAGACCAGTTTCACAAATAATGATTTTTCAATTCCAAAAGGTATTTCTTCCTTGAAGGCCTTTCCTGGTTCAAAGAAAATCAAGTCAAATCCCTTCTGCTTCCACTAAAATTTTCAAATCAATTTTCAGATACCTGAGCAAAAATTTAAAAAGCCAGCTTCTAAATGTTCCTCGTACTTCAGTATCCCAGTGAAGTCAATAAAAGGAAAAGAAAGCCCCTCTTCAGTGTATGTGTTATGTAGCCAAGAAAGCAACCAAACACAACAAACAGCATCAGTGGTATGAAAAATCAAGAGCTCTAAAAGAGAAAAAGCTTCAGAGAAGTCCAGGCTATCAAACTACAGAAGTTAGTAAAACTTTATACCAGAATTTCTCTTCTTCCTGTCACAGAAATTGGCATTAAAATGCTACAGTACTACAGCCACCCTATCTGTTTCAAACAACTACCACATATCACTTGGCACTAATTGGCAGCAGCTGTTGAAGGCAGACTTGAACCTGGCATCCCAACCGAGCAGGGATTTTTCCCTGCTCCCAGGAGATAGGGGCCTCCAGGCGAGGTGTGAGGCCACCGCCAGTGCAGGGCATCAACCTCGCATGGCAGCCACCTGGCTTGAGGGTCACTGCAACCTCCGCACATCCAGCACGCCACTACGGTGGTCACAAGCCTTCTGAGTTTTGAATGGAAGGAAATGAATAATTGCCTGATTTTCACAAGCTCGGACTCCATTTGCACATTGAAAGGAGGTGGCCACGTCTGCAGAACCCGTAAGCCTCTGACAGCTCCTACTAATTCCAAGGGGAACAGTTGGGTAACAAACGCTTAAAAATCTGCCTCTTCACTCCACTGCCATGGAGGTGACCTTTGATCAAACTTTTTTTTGCTGAGCTGTGGATGGCGAACAAGCAGACACAAGCTGTGACATCAAACAAAAGAAGCAGCACTTAAACCCGACACTGGCTGTGGCATGGCTTTACTGTCCAAATCAGCTGCTAGAAGAAGAGGGATGCTCAGGACCAAGAGCTCCCGACACACGCAGTACAGGCAACACCGGCCTCTGCTCCTTGAAAGTTCAAGTAAAACTTGATTTACAGCCACACCTTGGGCGGCGGGTGAGCGCTGGGAGAGCAGAGAGAGATCTGGACAAAGAGTGATGGGAGGTGGGGGTGGGGGGCAGCGAGTTCCCTTAGTATTATAAAAATGCATCTTACTCTGTTTTTAATCAACGAACCTTATCCAACAATCAAGGCAGATATATAATAAGCTGAGCTACTCTGTAAATCTAAACATTCCCCACAAATAGAAAAGATACATCCTGAGCTCTCTGATTGTTACTAAGGCAACTATCTAAAATGAAAATCTTGTTAACCCTTTGCATGCTGTAGCCACCCGTGCATCAGTGTTAGCTGACTTCTGTGCACTTATCTCTCCTTTTTCCCCCTCAAGAAATTCATAATTGTGTTGCTTCACAGTAGTTATGCTCTGGTTATCCTATTTGAGACTGAAAGGACTGTGATAGGTGGTAGTTTCATATGTACAGCTGAGTTTTGTTGCTTGCTCATTACTGGGATTCTAGTTCAAAAAACAACTAATAAAACACAAGAGAAAATCCCTAGATTACTCCAGAAGGCCTGGGATTTTGATTAAAACCTTGACAACAGGAATGGGATGCCTTCTAGTAAACCCCACTACTGCTTTTTTTCTTTTAGTTATGAAAGGAATTGACTGTAAATAGGGTATTTGTCAGCGGAATTATTTCTCTATAGTGCATTATAAATAGGCTACTTTTAAAACGTTTTTGCTTTTTTTTTTTTTTTTTAAAGCTTCTGTTTCTTAGGTACTGCACATAAGAATGCCAGCTATTTTAACAAAACAATGTATTAACCACAGTGCTTTGAAAATTAATAGGCAGGTATTAGACCTGAAATCTCTCTGAAATGCAAGAAAATTCAGACAAATGAGAAAAATTACTTTCTAATTTCTACAAGAGTAGCAGGTGATTTTACAATCAGATTTATACTTGTATCTACCTGAATATTTGAGACAGTTTCATTATAACATCTACATGGCAGTGTCATGACAAAGTGAAAATCTCTGCAGCTGTAAAGTCTTCCACAGCTGAAAACAACTGAAGCCATGGAAATTCTTCTGTATTTAAAGTGAAGAAAGCAGGACATGGCCCATGGACATCAATTCTATTGATTCTTTTACTTTGTGCCTACCATGTAATTAAGAGAGACCCTTCACTACTAGGCAGAATTCGACTCTTTATGGCATTCCCAAGTATGTCATTTAAGAAAAATATGCACCATATCAATTGATTCCTACTGAACGAGAAATACTCAACTGATACTTTACAGTATTCACTTCAGTCACTTCAACATAGATAAAAGTTAAAATGCCTTTGACAGCTTTGCAGAACTGAATAACATACATGTAACTTGAACAAATTAATAAATAACATTGCTTTATAAAAGCAAAATTTACATGTAAGTGAGCCCATATAACTTGAAGTGACTAAAGTAGTGTGTAAATTATCTGAAGATCTTTTTGGAATGCTGTCCATGTTAAATTGAAGGTTATCAAACTTCCAGTACATTAGATTAAAGATGCCATTTACAATTGAAATGGAAAAATAACCAAACCAAGTATTTTAAGATTAGTGCAATATCAACATTACAATACTCAATTTTATTAAAAGGAAGCATTGACTAAGATTTTTGTTTGCCTAGAATTGTTTCAAACTTTAAGAAAAGAATTGGTTTTAAAAAAGAATTTGGATTCTTTGTTATAAATGTGTATGTCAGTGCATGATGTTAGAAGTTAGAAATCTTAGTATGTGCTATTCTTTACAGAGAATTGAACCCATTAAAGTGAACAAACTAGCTTTCTTTTTCTTAATAAAAATCTATGTTTCAAAGAAAGCTCACAGACCTCACCTGCACTGTACACAAACTGAAGGATAGACTATTGGCACCGGGCAAAAAACATACCTCTGGTCTCACTAAAAATTTTTTAAGGTGGATGTAATGGCTCCAGCTAATTTGAGGTTTTGGATAAGGATGAGTGAGGTGCACAACACATTTAAGTACAGTGCTGGAATAGACACAGGTAAGACAATGTTCACAAGGACTAAGACATGAATTAGTTTCTCTGACACAGGATATGCTCCTACTGTATTTTTCCAACTTCTGAAATGCTTCCCATTTTTCTGTAACTAATTTGATATACAGCATTCAAAGTAACTTACCTTTTACATTTTTTTTCAAAATCTGTCTTTTTTATAAAGTCAAATGGACTACATTTTCTAGAGTTAAATTTAATGTTTACAATATTATGACCACTAGATTAATTCTAGAGGCTTTCTAAACATCAAGCCTATTTATCAGTGTTGGCTTATTTCCCAGGAATATGTCCAAAATAATCTAGAAATGTCCTGGCTAGTGAACATACTACACATACAAGCAATTCTTCAGTAATTCTAGGAATGTATAACAATCCTAGTTTTCCACTATATTATTCCAAGTAAGATTTTTTTTTAAAAAATAAGTGCTAGTTCACCACCAATTTTTTTGTGAACTTTTTATCCCCCACGCCCCAGCTCATTTCCATATTACCTTTAAATTGCTGTGTTTGCCTAACTCACCTATTAAACAACTGTACAACTCTACATTTCTTACCAGGTAGATATAGATCCCAACTCTTTTGGCTATGCTATAGTTGTATATAATTATTTTGAAAGAAAAGGATTATTTGTATATGTGATTTATTTGTCCAGGTCAGTTACAAGGACTTGTCTTCTTGGGGGCAAACCAGGGTCAGATGTTGTCTTCCTTGAAGACTTGGGGGAACTGCACCATGTTATTCACCAGAGAAGCCAACCTTTCTTGTCAGTATTTGCCCTCCTTGATCAGGCACAAAAAGAGTCATGGGGCTTACAGCAGGTAAGAGCGTTTCTAAAAAAATTCAAATGAAGAGGGCATTGTAACCCGGACACTGCATTCATAAGGGTGAGGCTATCCTTGGGGGAGATTCTGGTCTGTTATTATAATTTGCTCAGTAAATCTCAGGAATCCAGCACACAAGAATCTCACCATCTGACTGCAAATCTCTGTTTCTTCAACCTTCAATTAAAATGTTTCCTAAAGCCTAACAAACAAAAACTTATGGTAAAGCTATAACTAAGGGCCAAACTTGGAAATTACCACTTTGAAAATCAGCTCAGAAAGTTCTATTTCTAACATTAGCAATGCTTCAGATGATTGCCATATGTAATCACTTTGCAGTCTCTCATCGATGTATAACTAACGGCAGCAGAGAAGAATCATTAAAAAAGGTGTGCTGCTGGAATCTGTAGGTGTTTCAGAGAAAACTTCAGAGAAATATATTACTCAGTAATGAAAAAATTAGTCTTTCTGATTTTGGTACATTTTTAAGCATACACGATTTTGCAAAATACGACTTGATTTTTAGGAAAAGTCCCAAACACTCCTTGTTCTGTAGATCAATAATGATAATAAAATAGAGAATACAGCAAAATGTTTAAAATCCTGGCTAATTGTGTTAAGAACCCTTTAACTGTTTTCTTTAAATTCAACACTGTCTTAAAGTGTGCAAATTAAAATATTCAGTGTCATTTCATGCAAATGCCAGGTTCAAGACTAACAATTAACAAAGGTAATCAAATCTGTCCAGGCGTATCTGTTCAGTTATGCAGTCTCATTTGTAGTTCCGTAATAGACAAGCAAATAGACAACAGGTCGTATTTTACCCTCAGCAACAGAGACACTATTCCCATTGACATCAAAAGGAATTGCACTTGTGGTTCAGATAACAGAATTTAACTCAATCTTTGCAGGTTATCCTTTCTTTGTAGTTTCTCCACTGTCAAAGATTTTATGATGTTACTAATTTCATTTTGAAATTAAAGAAAAAAAACAATGCTGTGCTTTCTTCCCCCCTTACACGTTAAGGCTGACCCTTCACGCATTTATTCCAGCATTACTTCAGCTCAAAATACCAAAGAAGACAGCAGGAGCTTCTGTGGGGCAAAGCCCAAGGTTTACAGGCTTTGGATCACATAAGAATTTACCTATAGGAAGAAAAAATCCCTTTTCTATTTCATTGTACTTTATAAAAGCAGCTAAAATGTCCCTTAATTTCTTTTACATATACCATCAGTATTCATAGTTCATAAAAATGCCATGACCAGACAGTGAAGAATTCAATTCATTACATTTCTTTTTTCCTGAAAATTATTTCCAGCTAGATTAATACCAATCAGTTTAATCATCACATGGAAAAACATAAGATGACACAATCCTGCTCTCCCTGAAATCAGTGACACACCATTTCTCATATTTACAAATCCCCAACATTTCTGTTGCTATATGAACAGTGATTGGACGAAAATGGATAGAACCAAGGAAAAGATATACCATCTACAATACTCAAGAACAGTAAAAGTTGGGATACTAAAATAATCACAGCATTAGAAGCATAATGGGGCATAATTAACTTGGGGAAGGATGCCAATATCATGTAAATAAATGCAGTGACACAGTTCATTCTAGGAACTAGATTTTTATATATCTGTGCATACTGCTAAGTGCATCCTTGTATGCTTCCCAGCATTGTGATGCAGGTGTTCTAACCAGGATGAGATCCAGGTAGTTATGTTCATACACTTTTTCCTGTAAGTTTGCTGCAGCTAAGAATGACCATGCATTTAGAGATTATGCTCAGGGACAGCTGCAGAATCAGGTTCTTCCACCGCATTTGAGGACATGTACTTTGCAAAAAGCTTCACTATTTCTCTCCCAGAGGAGCAGTATTTCCTTGCACTGATGTTTCAAAAAAAAAAAAAAAAAAAGTATTTTAACATCCCTATAGAGTTATAGATTTAAATCCTTTCTTGAGAAGCTGAAAAGGTCACTCAGGCAAAGTACTTGCTACCATTGTGTCTTCTGTACTCAGGGAACAACAGGTCCTGCCCAAAGGACTTGTGAAGGAGGGAACAAGCAGAACCCATACTCCAAAATCTACCTATTTAAAACTAGCTACAATTTTGGTTTTCCTATTTTCAGCAATATTTGCTTTAACAGTAAACCATTATCTGAGAGTATCCCAATTTTAAGCTCTCATGGTCAGTTAGGCTTTATTTTATGAAAGTCATGAAGTTTTATTTTACTTCCCCAAGAGTTAGATTGTGTGAAGGAGGTATTAAAAATTCTTTTGCCAATATCAGGTCTGAGAGAACTTGACCACATGTATGTTACCTAAAATCAAAACAAAAATGGCATAAATTTGGTGGGAACAGACTTATTTGCATATTCAAATGACTTTTTGAAGAATTCATCCATTTTAAAATCAGTTGCACAGATACACCACCAATAGAAATGACGTCGAAAGAGGACATACTCTATACACAGAGTGAGTAAGGGCATTACATGAGAAAAGCTTTAAAATCACTCTCTGAAACACTGTTTTACTTAGTTAAAGCATTTTTAAGGGCCAAGATGAAGGATCTAGACTCATTTAATAAACTGCGGCCATGGTATCTTTTATCAGTAGAAGTTTTTCTAGCTTTCATTAGCTCTGAAAGATTTAATGCTTAATAGATTGAATAACTATAATTTATACTAGCAGTTATTCAGGTTCCCAACTCTTTTTATACATGGATATTTTATCTTTTAGCATCCTTTGCCTTATTTTTCATTATATTCTCTTATACTTTGTATTTCATTTAGTGTTTTAGTGACTGTTCAGGAGAAAGGAGAAGCAAGATATATGAGGAGAGTCCTGAAATCTCCCTCTTTCTCATTCTGAACATTGCTATTAAATTCAGAAATCATTCAACAGACATTAGCTAATCACCATTACACTGAAGGATTACATTATATAACAAGAGATGCACCAACCTGTATTAAGAAACATTTGACTTCAAACTACATGCTAAAATCAACGGAATATACGATCTTAAATACTTGAGCAAAACTCAGTAAAAGATACAGTAGGCAAACATTGTAGTCAGCTCAGCAGTGATTACCAACTCATGCTCCAAATTCACTATAAAATGAAAATCAATATTTCCACAAGTTCCTGCAACATAAAAGATAACCTTCATTGATTTTTCTAGACTTAGGCCTCACTGATAAAATCTAATATAAATTTTCAACCACGAGGATTTGGATCAGAGCAGGGGTGATAAGTCCTGCACATCTCTTAAGAGGTGGAGAATTTTTTTTTTTAAAGTGCACGTTCATACTATTTATAATTTGCCCTGTGCAAGTGAAAGCCTTTTCCACCAGTGCTATCAGGAATCTCTTCTAATTTTTATTACTGTGAGGCTAAAGCCTGTTCCAGATAATTTGGAAATTTCAGGGGAATTGTGATAGGGCTGATGGTGCAGCCCTGGCTGACTTGAGAAAAGAGCTAACCCGTAATAGCCTCCATGGCCGTGCTGATTAAATGTTGCCATAGATGAAAGGCCTGCCATCGCCGCAATAAATTAACCAATCACACAAATCCCAAGTCAGTGCTAATCCTTCCTTGATACTCTGATCCTCTGATCAGCTCAAGGAGGTAAAGAAACTGGCTTGTGACGCTTGGTGCTCTAACCCCTGGATTTCATGTACACAACGAGCTAATGATATCTTGCTGACCAGTTCAATGGGATGAACTTCTCTCACAACCCTTAGGGAACACTGTGGCCTTCTTTAAAAAAAATGACAAGCACATGGCAAGTTTTGTGTTTTATTACAACACCACGGGAAAACTAACCAGCACTTGTTAACCACAATAAGCATCAAACTGACGTTTGCTATAAAGCATGTTGTATTTTACAAGCACAAGTGCTGGATTATACAGGAACTGAGATACTAAACCAAGAATAACTGTTCAAGTAATTGTGATTAAGCTATCTAGCTTTCGATAGGGAAGTTTGCTACCTTTCTTATTAGCTGAATTTTTATCCTGTTCTTACAATTTGGGGAGGGGGAGCAGGAGGGAGGACGCATCCACATATCTGAGAGTGTAAGAAAGAGGAAGAGAGAGTCCCTTTACCTCTTACACACTCTCTCAATTGTACTGCCACAGTGTGATTATAATCAGATTTAGACATAGACTCATTTAATCAATTAACAGAAGGCCTGAACACATGCAGCATTTTCTCATTAATTATGTGAATGCTGCCTTTCCAATACACTTTGTGAAATTGAGTCTGTGCAGTCTGCATTAGTGTACTTCATAATTGGGGAAACTCTTTTTTTTTTTTTTTTTTTCAGTAATTGGTTGCTAAAAGTAAGAAAGCTCTGGGGTTTGCCTCTAGGGCTTCCACACATAAAGAGTTTTGAAAGTACTTCATTATCTCTCCTGGTCAGTTCTGTGAAATTAAAACTGTTTTTCCCTTCTTCTTTGAGAAAGTGGTTTGAAAGTAGGGTTCCTATAAAATGTATGTGCATATGTGTGGTGTGTATATGGGCATGTGTGTCCAATGCTCATGCAAACATACACACATACATGCATACATGTGAAATCACGCAATTCTGTCTTGTCTCAGAGACCACCATCACTGAAGTCAACACAAACATGAAGCATGCAGGATTTGACCATTAGCAACTAAATTTATTGAGGGATGAGAGGTCTCCAGCTATAAGTGGCTCACCCAGCTTCTTCAAGAATGATTTCTTTTTCCAAACTTGCACAATCAAAATCAATCATACTTGAATGATTTGCTAAGATAAATTCATAATGTTTGGGAAGGTGTTCAACTGGTCAGACGGGATATAATTTATAGAACCCAGTATGTAATTTGGAAGCCACAGCTACTAGAGAACTAAGTCACTATCCTTTATTGTCTAACTTTGACTGTTCCGTACATCTTTTTGTTATCCTCTCTCTTGGGGGGGATATACATATGCATGCACACATGGGCTCTGCTGCTGCCACTGCATCCCTCCCTGTGACTTTCCCACTAACCTCTTCATACTGATGGGCTCACAATAGTTAGCCCAGGAGCAAGTATTGTGGGAATTAATTAGTAAGAATATTACAAGAAGCTCCCTCCCTGCAAGCCATTGTGGGCCAGAATTTCCCAGTAACATAGTTATCTGTGGAAAAAACTGTTTTCCAAGAACAGCAGATGTTAGTACAGTCCAGAAAGGTACTTAAAGTACGTTTTATTCAATAGAACCACAGGGGTTGAAAGAAATTAAATGGGGCTCTTCTGTCAAATTTAATCCTTTTGATTTTACCTCTGATGGCTCATATTGGCTAATGTGTATCTCCTTTAATGCTGCACTTATCCAAGTTAACTATACTGCACACTTAATATTTTAACTTTCACTTTTTATCAGAGCAATACAGATCATTTTTTATGATAAATCATTAAAATAATATACTTTAAAAATAATACCTTGTGGAAGAAGTTTTTGCATACACGGAGATTCTCAGACTTGATAGCCCATGGTAAAGCTTAAACTAAAATGATCGATAGTTTAATAATTTAATGAAGAAAAAATCGAGACTGATTATTTATGAGTATTTATATTTTATGAGGAAGGACAGAAGCTGTTGTGTTCTTCACAAAGACCTATACATGCTTTCAGTTTCTATCCCTTGCTTCATAATGTAAATGTTTTTTATTCCCACAATAGCATTACACTAAGAAAAAGACCCATTCCATCTTTGCTGAGTTAGGGGCTTCTCTAAGGCCAGATGCATCCCTCGCCAACTAATGCAACGGCCTTGGACATATTTGACCCTCACTTTCTCCATAACACCGGACTTCCTAATAAAACTCTAAAGATATCCTTTTATTTGGGCAAAGTTGCACCATATTTTCAAATAAAGATCTCAGTTTCTGCCTGCACAAGTGAAAATGGAAAAAAAACACACATACATCAGTTATTGCCCATATGAAGCTTCAGGCCCACAGATAGAGTCCATGCTCTGAAAACTTTAGTCACTGGCTAACAAAAACTCTATCTCCTTCTTTTCTGCAAATAGCATGGATAGACTAGATTACAATATCTTTAGAGAAGCTAAAATAGCATTCAGAAGGCAGATTTATAGCACTATATTCATCTTTTCTCACAGAATCATAAAACTCATAGTACAGCAGGCACAGAACCATTGCAATCAAATCACTAAAGAAGGCAGTAGGAAAGAGAGCTTGCTCAATTTTACTGGGAACAGAGAAGGTGGACTTCATCCAAAGATTGATTCTTTTATATTTCTGCTGGAATTTTTCTGCCACTGTTAAAAAAAAGAACAAAAAAGGAAAAAAAAATAACACCATCTTTGTATTTCAAATAATTTCCAATATATGCCATCCTACACAATTATTATGGAAACTGAAAAAATTAAAAGACCTATAGATTGTCTTAATGTATATATGAGCATATAAAAATAGACCTTACTATGTCCTTCTCTTCGGGTGACAATTTCACTGAATGCATTATCTGTTTTGTCTGAATAATGGTCCCAAGCACATGGATGAATTCGCTGCAAGGAAAGCCGTCTTCATTTCTATTTCTTCCATTTCCATTATGTCCTTGTTTTGATAACTCTTCACTTACTGGGTGCACAATGTTTTAAATTGTCATTTCAAATTTGCTAATATAAATTCCCATCACTGGCGTCTGCAAAGAGGGATGGGAAGTTCAACCCCAGCATTCGTGCTGGTTTAGGTGCAGCATCACGGTGTTATTTTAAGGTCAACACTATGCTCAGAGTGACTTTACAAAGAAAGTGGGTCAATTAGGTAACTGTGCATCATACCTAAACATGACCAGCTCTATCAGCAGAATTACCATTAAATAACAAGGGTAGGGATGTAAAAATACAAGCATGCAAGAAGAACTGATTTAAAAGAAATAACTCACACATTTCTGTGCGCAGGCTGTATGATCTTCTTACTGAATTCTTTGTCAAAGAACAAAGTAATCAAATTTTAAAGTTTTTACTACAATAACCTTGGATCCCCTAGGGAATATTCAGTGAAATATGAGAGAGGTTTTAATACCTGGAAGCACAGCTGCATTATGGTGAGGTCAATTTAGGAGCACTATTGAGACTCTAGGCCATAATGACTCCATATGGAGCCGGATAGTAGCTAAGGTAATAAACTTTCACAGTGTGATTTCTTTGCTCAGTGCAATACTAGCATAATTCAGCAGTTACTCATCTTTCATTCAATGGAGAGGGCTTTTTTTCCCCCTTTTTTTAAGAGCTACCATGTGCTCATTCTTTCCTCCTCATCAGAGAAGGTTTACAAATCCAAAGAAAACATTAACTGAATTCCAAATGAAAAACTCTGAATTTTACGAGTGACTGAATGCCGTAGAAAAGGGAAATTCCTCAGTCCTCGACCCCTACACAAAGATGTTTCCGTTTGTCTTAGAAACTGGTGTTAAATAGATATTGGCCTTAGCTTCCAAAGTAATAAGAAGACACTAAATGCATTTGAGGACAGAGAAATAAGAAATTGGGGACAGCTGCGGACAGCAGATTTGGGACACTGGTATCATGTATGTAACAAATCTTTATTAATAAGTACATTAAATCCCATATTTTTCATTTATAACCACTGCATAATTTCCTGTTAACACTTCATGTAAATTCCAGATAAGGTAATAATTTTTTTTCAGAATTCTATTTCTGTTTCATTATATGTTCTACACTCTGCCCCACAGGTCAGTCGCATGATTGAAGTTTTATGCCTCATTAAAATTCCCCTAGTTAAAACATGGAGACAGAATTTTGGTAATTCCTTTCTCCACAACTACAATTAACCATTCTGCTGGATTCCTGTATTACTGCAATCCAAGTTTAAAAATTACTGTATGGTGAGATGGTCAAGGGGTCTAAATGTCCTAAACATAAGGCTCTTATCTTTCTTTGCTCCAATGGCTGAAAAACCCTGCACCACCACCTCCCAGTTCAGTATTTCTAGCTAGCAGCTGCTATCAGAAACCTAAATAACAAAAATATGCAAACTTGCACACTAATTCCCTTTGGAGATAGATCTTGGCTGCAGCCCTGTCATAAATCAGAGAATTTCGATATGAAATGAGGCAAGCAGCTCTAATCATTTCTGCATTTCAAATTGGATCACTGGCTCAATCACTGGGCTTTTTTAAACTGCTTGCCTAAGAGCAAATGTGAGGCGGGAGATAATTCTGAAGAAATCTCTTCTTTTGTGGCCGTAGAACTCTTTTAACTGTTTCAAGACTGAAGGCCACATTTCAGTGATAATAACATATATCTGCTGAGAGAGATATGGATCCTTAAAGACATCTTCCCTCTCTTTCAACTCATAGAATTCCATCAATATCTGCATATATTATATATATTAATATATGTGCATGTGCATATGGGTGTTTGTGTGCATAAAAAGAGAGGGAGAGAAAAGAAGAGAGAAACATCTGACATGTAGCCTCAGTATATTTCCCTTTAGAATTTTCTCTTCTGACTTGACTCGGTGTGGGTTTCAATTGCTGCAATGACTGCGTAGTTAACTTTGTACCCATATACCCAGGCACTCTGGAAATGTATTTAATGATGAAAACAAAACTGAAAAAAAAAAATAAAGGGGGGAAATATAGTCTCCAGGGTACCAGTTTCAGGAGTGCAGTAACCCTCACCTACCCAGGGTTTGGCTCAGAAAGAAGTAAAAATTTAAAACCAAGGTAAACAAAGGTCTTCATTAATCGTGTACAACATCCAAAGGCCTCCTCCTTACCCACCAAAGTCCTGAAATTCTCCTTTAGTGTACCATTGATTTTCTATTTTCATGCCTTATCTAAACTTTGAAAACAATATATCACAAAAATTAGCCTTAAAGTCAATTACTGTGTAAACAGCATCCTCTTGACTCTCTATTTTTATGCTCAGAGTATCCCCTCTTTTTCACCCAAATGATACTAACAGCTTGTTGCAGTTTCAGTGTCCTCACCATAGTCCTTTGAAATTGAATTTAACTCTATTATCAGCAGGCTTTTGTAATCTCATGTAAGCCTAATAGTGATCAGATGGAATTTTACAGCTAAACTCCCTGCATTTTGAGCACTAATTTAAAATGTTTATCAAATTTTTGGTTTAGACAGCTAAAAATGTTTACCTTACCAGTTTTTTTTTTGTCATATATTTTCATGTTCTAACACCTCATTTTCCTTCTGGAGCTGGATACATAATTTTGGATACTTAATTTTCTGTTTCCTCCCCCTACACTCTTTTCTTCTAATAAAATTTAGTAAACTGCGTCATTCAACCCTGATCCAGATTTTCAATGATTTTAGTATCACTGCACAGTATTAGTGGTGCAGACATAAAGCAAATAACACCATTTTGGATTCTCTCATCTAACTCTGAAAATATGCTGGTATCCCCAAACTCTGCATTGCCTCCCATACTTGATTCTGTCAAGGTTTAAAAATATACATACGTAAGTGTGTGTGTGTGTGTGTGTGTGTGTATATATATATATGTATGTACTTTTTTCAGGCACCCTGACAGCTGCGAGGGCCATATTGTTGGTGTTCTCCTATTCTTCTGCAATGTACACATAAAAGTGAAATCTAAAGAATTCCTGCCAGGATTGCCAGAGATTATGCTGAGGAGCTCAGTTCACCAACAGACTTGTCCTTGCATCTCATGTCACATAATACTGAAATCTGAAGCCAGCACATCCATGGAGTTCAAATGATGCTACAGGGTCTACCGTAGCTAACTCTTCTTTTTGGTAACAGATTTTGCTTATTTGAGTAAGTCTCCTAATTCATTCCCCCTTTGCCTGAATGAAACTTGGAAGAAGGGTAAACCCAGAAGTGATTGAAGATCTCCAGAAATCCAAGTCTTTAAGTGCAGTAATGTTGGCTGTGGGACTACCTGAGATCAGTGCTCAGCAGCTGGGCACACCCTGGAGGACCTGCAAAATCAGGCCATGAACCAGCATACCTAAAATCCAAGCCCAGTAACACTAATAACGAGACTGATGTTACACTTTTACTCTTCTATTCAAAACAATACATTCAATGTTAATACATCAAGCCTCATGGGGTCTTGCCCGTTAAGTTTGAGGATTTGAATCTCATGAATGCGGAATCTTCATTGTTCTCAGCTGAGGTCACTTTGCTGTGCATGTACGAACACATGGGCTGCTTCAGCAGCTTACAAGTGTAACAGAATTGTCAAACTCATTTTGAGCTCACCTCTGTTTCCTCTGTGTCTCAGGGCATGCAATCCCAAATCCTTGTGGTTCAGTGGGGAGTTAAAGCCATACATTGAAGCTGTTTTAGGAATAGAGTGGTTGATGTTACTTCTCTAACTCATCTAACTGCCACTGATAAGAACTTATAATCACCTTGCTTTATTCCACACATCCCCCAATATTTTTCTGTTCAAAAAGGGCCCAAACTTCAAACAGCAGCCCACATCAAAAGAGGGCAGCCCTATACCAGGTCTGAAATTACCATCCAAAGTACATGCATCATGATTTAAGTGATTAAGAAGGTGCCAGCAAAAGTTCGATTGAGCAATCATTAGTCTTTCAATGTATGTTATCATGCTTTCCCTTCTCCCCGCATTGGTTTAAGAAGGCCTGGTGATTAATGTTGCCTTTATTCTAAAAATGTTGTACAAACAAACAGTTCACCATAAAGTTTTAATTTTAGGCTAAATTTCTGATAGTATCTATCTCTTCTGCTTACATGCAAAATCAATGTCCACTGAAAAAATTAAAATTCAATATAGATCACATTGAAATGTTTAAATGTGACCTCGGTCTGCTTCTATAGAGCACTAAATGAAGGTAAATTGTAACAGTTTATGAAAAACATCTGTTTTCATACAGATGTTTCTCATAACCGCTGGCTGTAGCGTAGCTGTAGACAGGTGCACAGAGCTGCAGTATGCCACCAAGTTACACATTTTTTCTTTCTCTAGGGATAAATAATATTTTTTAATGGTTACCACATTGCTGCTGTTTTCCTTGTCAGCAAAGCAGAGCTGAATAGCTTCTTTGAGCCTAGGTGCACAGCAGCTTCTCAATTATTAAAATTCAATGCGATGTTACTAAAATCCTAATAGTTATAATATAATGAAGAATTTCAGGCTTCACAATCCTAAAAAGTGTCAATCCAATGTCATAATAATAGAGTTCAAATAAAAACCAGATCTGCACAGTACAACACAGAAACAACCTCCTATATGCACAGCCCTTTTGGCACTTGTAGGAATGGGATTTTCTTAAGGTGTAGGACCCCAAGCCATTTTGGTGGAAATTTCCCATTTAGTGGGAAATTCAGGCTTTTTATAGCTCCCTTCTTTTCTGTTCCCTGACTTCACCTTTTTAATTGACATATTCAGAGTAAAGAAAAAAGTCACAAAAAATACAAGGACCAGACACGAACGGAGACATTTTTTTTCGGGGGGACACCGCTACACTGGGAAATCACTACACTGAGAGAAGATTTAAATTTTACTTTACCTCTTGTCTCAAACTTTCACCTCTCTCCTTCATGAAAGGAACAGAACCACTCCTGCCATAGAATCATAGAATGGTTTGGGTTGGAAGGGACCTTAAAGACCATCTAATTCCAGTCGTCCAGCCATGGGCAGGGACACCTTGCACTAGACCAGGTTGCTCAAAGACCCATCCAACTTGGCCTTGAACACTTCCAGGGAGGGGGCAGCCACAGCTTCTCTGGGCAACTTGTGCCAGTGCCTCACCACCCTCACAGTGGGGTGAACAAAGAATTTCTTCCTTATATCTAATCTAAATCTACTCACTTTCAGTTTAAAGCTATTACCCCTTGTCCTATCACTACATGCCCTTGTAAAAAGTCCCTCCCCATCTTTCTTGTAGGCCCTTATTAGGTACTGGAAGGTCACTATAAGGTCTCCCGAGAGCCTCCTCTTTTCCAGGCTGAACAACCCCTACTCTCTCAGCCTGTCCTCATAGGGGAGGTGCTCCAGCCCTCTGATCATCTTCACGGCCCTCCTCTGGACTCGCTCCAACAGCCCTATACAGCCCCTTGGGGGCCCCAGAGTTGGACACAGTACTCCAGGTGAGGTCTCACAAGAGCAGAGTAGAGGGGGAGAATCACCTCCCTCGACCTGCTGGTCACACTTCTCTTGATGCAGCCCAGGATACGGTTGGCTTTCTTGGCTGCAAACGCACATTGCTGGGTCACATTGAGCTTCTTGTCAATGAATAGCCCCAAGTCCTTTTCCTTAGGGCTGCTCTCAATCTGTTCTCTGTACAGCCTGTATTTGAGTTTGGGATTGCAGGTCCTTGCACTTGGCCTTGTTGAACTTCATGAAGCTTGCACAACCCCACCTCTCAAACCTGTCAAGGACCCTCTGGATGACATCCCTTCCATCCAGTTGTTGACTGCACCACAAAGCTGGGTTTTGTCAGTGAACTTGCTGAGGGTGCACTCAATCCCATTGTCCATGTTGTCAACAAAGATGTTAAACAGTACCAGTCCCAACACTGACCCCTGAGGAATGCCATTCATCACTGCTCTCCAGTTGGACATCGAGCCATTGACTGAAACTCTTTGAGTGTGACCATCCAGCCAATTCCTTATTCACCAAGTGGTCCATCCATCAAATCCATGTCTCTCCAATTTAGAGACAAGGATTTTGTGTGGAACAGTGTCAAATGCTTTGCACAAGTCCAGGTACTTGATGTCAACTGCTCTTCCCTTACCCACCAGCGCTGGAACCCCATTGTAGGCGGCCACCAAATTTGTGAGGCATGATTTGCCCTCAGTGAAACTATGTTGGCTGTCACCAATCACGTTATTTTCCATGTGCCTTAGCATAGTTTCCAGGAGGTTCCGCTCCATGATCTTGCCTAGCACAAAGGTGAGACTGACTGCAGTTCCCTGGGTCTTCCTTTTCCCCTTTTGAAAAATGGGAGTTATGTTTCCTCTTTTGCAATCAGTGGGAACTTCACTGGACTGCCACGACTTCTCAGATATGATGAATAGTGGCTTAGCCACTTCATCCACCAATTCCCTCAGGACCTACCAGTTATCATCAGGTCCCATGGACTTCTGCACCTTCAGGTTCCTTAGGTGGTCTCGCAGTTCTTCATGCTCCCAGTCCCCGCCTTTCTCTTCTGCGTCTTGGGTGGTGTGGCTGGAGCCCTTGCTGGTGAAGACTGAGGCAAAAAAGTCACTGAGTACTTCAGCCTTCTCCAAATCCCAGGCAACCAGGTCCCCCATTTCCTTCCAGAGAGGGCCCACATTTTCCCTAGTCTTCCTTTTCTCACCGATGTACCTATAGAAGCTTTTCTTGTTGCCCTTGACATGTCCGGCCAGATTTAATTCTACCAGGACTTTAGTTTTTCTAACTTGATACCTGGCTACTCAGACAATTTCTCTGTATTCCTCCCAGGCTACCTGTCCTTGCTTTCACCCTCAATAGGCTTCCTTTTTGTGTTTGAGCTTGTCCAGAGTTCCTCTTTGTTGGGATGCATTGCTCTTGAGCTTGGAGGAGGTGATCCTTGAGTATTAACCAGCTTTCTTGGGCTCCTCTTCCCTCCAGGGCTTTATCCCATGTTCCTCTACCAAGCAGATCCCTGAAGAGGCCGAACTCTGCTCTCCTGAAGTCCAGGGTAGTGATCTTGCTGTGCACCCTCCTCGCTGCCCTCCCCATGGCCTTGCACGGTCATGCACACAGCTGCTACAGCACTTACATTTGCTGAAGTGCATGTCAATGGGTAACTGATTTTTAAACACCTAAGAAAGTGTTTCTGAAGAAATTACTCTAATACAATGTGGAGGACTAAATGAAAAAAAATATAGCCATGTATGTTGGTGGTAAATCTATTCTGGTTCCAAACTATTCAGCGCATTCATAACTTCATATGAAAATCTGTGGGATTCTAGACAATTCCATGTGTCTTTTTCTGCTACAATGTGAGATTTTTGGTAAAATAAAAATATTACAGGTATCTGTACTTTTTAATTTTTTTTTAACTTACAAAAGAATGTGATCATTTCTAAAACAACAGTTGAGTGATTATGAAACCATAAAGAGGACAAGGATTGACTCTTGCCTCTGAGAAGGAAATAGTGTTCAGTGGGCAAAATCAAGTATTACCTCTGGTATTGCATATTATATATAGCAGAAGCTATAAGGACCCTAACTTTATGGTTTTTTCAGTTTATGCCTGGAATATTGAATACAGAGGAACTGTATGGAGAACTAAATAAAGTAAAATATGAACAAATTTTGAAAAAATAGAAAAATACTAAAAAATCAGGACCTACAGATTGTAAGGATTTCACAGCAATGTTAGCTCAGTACTGTCTCACTACATTTTTCTCACTATATTTTTCTTCTTGAGAGTACACACTTTATTATGTGACTATTTAAATCCCCAAATAGAATAACGTTTTACTAATTGCTGCATTGAGTCTTAACTTTCACAAGTTCTGAATGTTTTAAAGTTTAATTATGCACAATTAGTATTGAATAAAGTTGAATTCCTTCATTGATGTCTTTATAAGAGTTGCAGACAACCCACTCATTGCTTTGCACTCCACCTTTCAGGGCTTCATGGCTATTTCCATCTCCTTACACTTGCTGTTAAAGGTACAACTAGACAGAGCAGCAGTTCCTCTGCTGATCACAGACAGGGTAGCCATGATCTCACTTCGTACTTTGGAGAAGTTGTTGAGTAATCGTTCTCAGATGATGTACCTCTTCTCCTTTGAGTTTTTGGTTTGGGTTTTTTTGGGGTTTTTTTGTTTTTTTTCAATATGGAAGGCTGCAAAACTCCTTTAAGATGAACCCCCATTTCACAATGAAACATGTCTCAAATTCTAAAACCTCTCAAACTTAAAACACTTCTCCAATTCATTTCCAAAAATGAGTATAAAACAAAGGCAAGAAAGGAGGGTCATAGCTTCAGTCTCAAGGAAACCAGAGTCATCTCAGGATTGCATACAAATTCCTAGATAGCCATGGATGACAAGATGACCATCTCTACCCAAGGCATTTCCTCAAAAACTATCTTAAACATCTTGTTCTCCAGTGTATAGTTATGTTAAGCTGTGACAACAGGACATTCACTTGTCAATAAAGACAAATGCTTAATGAATGATCCAAAGGAATAACGTGCACTATTCAAAGTAAATGTATTAAAAAATATATATAAATGGTTGAAAGTATGATTCCAGCATCTTCACTTCCATTGAGGCTGAACAACAATAACTACATTTTACTGCAGCCTCATTCACTCAGTCAAAAATTTAGCTAAAAACTCCTGTAGTAAGGAGATTGAATTAAAACAAGCATCCTTCTTCCAGTTCAGATCAGAGGTATTACTTTTAATGTGCTCTTTTGAATGGTGAGAAAGAGAATACTACTGTATGATAAAATAGATTTTTTTCCCTCATTCTGCTTTCCATTTCTGCTTCATTTTACACAGGAATCTTTTCTCTTTACAATTCAGTGCAACATGTGTAAACATGGATTATACCACATCAGAAACCAAGTTAGCTATCTCAAGAGAATTTGTATCTCTGCTGTGTGTAAGTAAGCAGATTAATTCCTAGATCAGGCATTACCTAATGCATTTTCAATTCAATTTCTTATTTTCTTTCTGCACACAAGATCAGGGAAGTGGGATTATTTTATTAATTTAACTAATATTTTGCATGTTTTCCCTGTTATCTTTCCTCCAAAATTTTTTCTTAGCTCCTAGTGAGAGACTTAGTATGAGCAAGGATGTGTAAAGACAAGAGACCTAAGCCCTCAACACCTTAAAGAGAAATAAATGGCATGGGGAGTGACAAACTTTTCTTCCCACCACACTACCAGGAATAAGGAATTCTCACACATTTCAAAGACTGATCTATAGCAGCACATCCTGCCTGGGGTAAACTCAGTTATTGTACAAAATTTAGGAGAAGATTATTTATTCATTAACATTTATGCTGCTTTTATGGAAAATCTCAGAAGTAGCGCATGAGCCAGTTTGGTTTTATTACAGCAGTGCCTGCTAGCACTGTTTAAGGTAAGAGTCTGTCAACATATTACAAAAGCATGGGATTTACTGTGTAAGATCAGTTCACTGGCCCATCGAGCCTGCTAGCGTGCCTCTGGTAGTACCCATGTCTGATGATTATGTAGAAGATGGCACAGTGAGCCCTTAATACACCTGACTAATTGTGTGTAATGTTAAACTTCAGCAGGGGCAGAGGCAACAGATTCCTTCCTGCTCTCTGCAGTGTGCACCTAATGCCCAAGGACATGAGCTGATTACATCCCTATAACTAGCAAAATAATAGATAGTGATAAAAGTACACAGATCCTTTTCAAGTCAGCCCTATGACTAGCCACAGCAATGGGTGTACTACTTTGAACAGAGAAACTAATCACACATTTCTATTTACACAAAATTACCTTTCAGTCTTTTTTTTGCCTAAAAGCCACTCCAAAGGCTAATTCCAGCCAGTGTACTCTAAATTAACTGTATGGGGTGGAGCTTGAAATTAAGGAATGGCAAGTCCTTGAGCATTGAAGATGTCTTGAAGACCAGTAAGAAAAAGGATAGAGAAATTAGAGAAAGGAGAAGGAAGCATGGCTGGAAGAGAAGAGTGGACAAGGAGAGGTCGGAAAGGTGAGGAGAAGGCCTAAGGGGTAAGTGCCAGCAACAGAAATAAGAGATAAATATCATGAAATGGGGGGAGGGAAAGTGAAGAGTTAAAGGCATCCCTGTAAATGGAAATGAGAGATGCATGGAGAGAGCAGCTGGAGTGCGGACGGAGTAGCAAAAGGGAGGCAAAGCCACCAAAAGAACTTTACCTTTTCGACAATGCTCCAGACTCTTTCCTGTTTAAGAGGACGAAAGTCCTGCATTACCAGGTGGTCTCACAGAAATATTCAGAAGTTCAGAATATGAACAAGATGTCAAACATGGGTGTCTCCATGAAGATACAGAACAGCAAAAACTGCCAGATACATTACTAAATAATCAGCCAACAAAGAAAAAAAAATTACATGCGGGTAATATCAATGGCTGTAGCTGATGCAGATCTCAAAGTATTTAGAGAGAGATTCTGACCTGAGTTAAGGATAGCAGGGGCATTTATACCTCTTGAACTACATGTTATAGTTGGTAGTTCTACATAATAGTTTCCTTCTTCTAAACTGGAACTCATCTTTGACAGTATCTGCACAAATGCAGCTATAATCGGTAGTGCATGCCATGACATGTAAGGTGATTCTCTACATAGCCCCAGACTCCCCCTGACACAAAAAGCCCACCTAAAACCAACCAAAAAAACCAAAAAAGAACCGAGGGATTGTTTTTTCTAATATGAGTAATTTTTTCCCCAGACGTTTGTGAAATTAGTTATTTCAGTTGCCACCCCTTTCAGAGAATGATGCTCATATCTAAAGTTAAAATTAATACAAATGACTGAAGAGGCACAGCCTCATTACAAAGGATTTATACACAAACCCTCTTATCAATACCAACCTCCTAGTTCTTAGACTCCTAAAGACAGAAATATGGAGCTACAAATAACATTCATTTCCCAATTACTATGCCAACCAGTTCTTTTTATTATAGACTGTATTTGCATTTGACTGACTGGCCTATTGGAAACAGTGCTGCTAGACCATCATCAAGCATTTTCTTTTCTTCAAAGACATAATCCAGACTATGCACACCAGTGCACTATCATTCTTCTATATGATAAGGGATACCACTCTTGGCAAATCTGGATTTTTGTTACATACCTTCATGTTCCAATTTTAACCCATCAGTTATGAAATGATGGGAATTTGTTGTAGAGTAGTTGTTTATTGGACTTCTGTACAAGTCTGCTTATTTTCTTCCATTTTTCTTAGGTGGTACATTTGAGAATGCGTTCAAAGGAGCATTGTTTTGTATTTGCATTTCTTTATAGTTAGTATCTGCATATAATATTCATAAAAAGTTTAGTCTTTTATCATGAATTGTCTGTGAACACATGGATTCGTACATGCCTACTTTTTATTCACAGTTTTTACATGAAGAATTTATAAAAATTAACTCAATTCATAGTCTGCTAATGTACAACTCTTTGGGTGTCTGCTCATCATTTCAGGGACAGCCATTTGTTTAACCTGTAGGAGACCTGAGACCTCCAGAGTGCTCTCAAGCAGGTCCGTTAATCTCTTTAATCTCTTTGTACTTTGATCTCCCGTTTTAAAAACTGTGATCAAATTATACTCTTCTCCTGTTCTTTGTCTGAAAATTCTTTTAGGAAGGTATTTCCTCTTTTTGCCATCTTGAAACAGACATTATAATAACAGCATGATTATCTGTTTTGTGACATTTAATAGGCTAGTCTGGATACCGAGAACTTCTTGGTGCAGAAAGCACAAGTCAAAAAAAAAAAAAAAGTTACATGAAATAAACTCTTAGAATTAAAATAAATAGTCACGAACACTATTCTGCTTTATTCATCCAGGTATAATTGTCTTTAAACATCTCTTATTGCTTCTCAATTTAATTGTTTCACAGTCAGGTTTAAAGTGAAGCTCTGACTGCGCTGGCACACAAGTTAATAGAAGGTCTTAAAACATGCTGTATGTGGCCAGTGCTGGGCACTGAGGAATGGAGTCAGTGGAATATTTTGTTATTATAAAGGTAAAATTATGGCTCTTCATCATTCTTTATTTAGGGAGAAAGAAGGGATATCCATGGAAGAAAACCACCTTGCTTCTTCAGATATATCCAATTGTCTTAATGACATTCTTGTTTTATACATATCTGGGAGTAAGGCAGAAAACTGTAGTGCTCTGTTTTGCATTCTGTCTAAAATTAGATTCATCATGGTTTCAGAACAGGAAAGAAAAAGCCATCTCTCTTGCCCTGCTGAAGCATTTGGGATCCTACACCTAGCACGCTGTGGCCAAAAATATGGCACAAAGACTTCTGAAATAGAAAAGGACAAGTGAACATTGTTGATATTCCATGAATTTGAAACTATATTTCAGAATTAAGACAACAAAGAAAGAAATAATGAGGAGAATTAGAGTTGTTCAAAAAGTCAACATTTTAAATAAATCAATGTATAAATATTAACACTTCAAAGTTCTACCCGTACATTGTTTTTTAGTGATGTTGATGACCAATTGCATCACTAATCTACTGAAGGTCATGTTGTGGAAATGCATATGAGGGAAAACACTTATTTTTGTATACAAATATTGTAATGAAGTATAAGAATACTCAAGAAACACTTTTGGGATGCACCCAGATTAGAGTTGGGGAAATAAAGAAAAATCAGTCTTAAAAAAATTCTGTCCTGCACTGTGACATAGATGTCTAAACTCTTGACATATTTCATATTTCATTCAAAGATAAATTCTTCCCATTTTTTCAGGGATGATTTATAAATGGCTCTGCTCCTCCCTCTGTTACAACTTAAATAAAAAGTAAAATGAAATCTACATCTTCATTATTCATATTGTATCCCAAAGTATGCATTGTTCAATGAAAACATGAAAATACCTCATTTTTTAGTATTCAGAATACCGTTCAAATATCCTTACGCACATCTTACAGGGGAAGAATTTAATCTATATAAATCCACTTCAATGAGTTTTTTATTTTATTTCAATTTACAGTGCTTTCATATATGATACTAAAAGACTAAGCAATGGCGTTTAATTGAATCGAAAGGCAATACGATAGTGAATTCAGTCATGCTTTTACTGTTAGGACTGGTGCAATGATTTATTCATTTGTCATTCCACTTTTGTGTTTGAACAAACATAAATTACAGTTACACATCTTCTTAACTACCAGTTGGCACATATGTGATACTGGTAATGACATATACATATATAATTACAACAGCTCATGACAGTATATATGTTTTATTCCAAATCAGAAACTTTCTGACTTTGTCTATTGAAAACTATCACTCCTGTCATATGTATGTTCATCTCTTTCAGAAAAGTGTCATAAATTTAGTGACTGATGTGTCAAATGTGACGAACTGTAATTAAGTTGAGAACTGTAAAGGAAATCCAAGTTAAACCACAAAAAGTTAGAGGTTAAGATCAGACAAACTCAGTGATGAGTGGCATTACTGAAATGGTAATGATTGGTAAACACAGTCCAGGTCTTAGCACATCACTAATATTAGCAGTTCATCTAAATAACAAGCTGGCATTCAAACAGAATCCCATTTCATGAAAAAATATAGGAATTTCCAAATTTATTTTTATTCTACACTGGAATGATTTAACAGATCTATTAAAATGTCACTTGGAGCCATTCTCTCTAGAGTAGTCTAGTGATCATGGCACTTGCCTTGCACTGGAAGCTATTCATGAGGCCCTTTGATGACAACTTCAGGCACAGAACTAGTGTCACTCACATTTTGCAGTCCAGTGATCAAAACAATGGGTCATTCACTATTCACTTTTTATTTTAATTTATTCTGTTGGACTTTTTTATTTATGAGAGAGTAAAAATTAATGTTCTTGAAGAGAAAGGGGCACTGCAGCTCTCATACATTCCATGCAATACCCTCAGGGCTTTGATTTGGTTTCTTTGACCAAATCCTGAAAAGTTTTATTATAAGAGTTACCATATTTTTCAGCAAAAAAGCATTATGGTCCTTTGCATTTTCTGACTGTTCATCTACCAGTAACCGTAAACTGCTGGCACTGGTGCCAGGTTCAGTACAGAGAAATTTATGTTGGCAGCACATGAGCTGATCTTTATAAAACAAATTTGGCACCAGGCACTAAAAGGGTTCACCATCACTGATCTAGATTACATCCTTCTTTATCAGCAGATGAGTTTCAAAATTCCCATCTAAATAAATACCCCCAATTTATTTGTATTTTCTTCCACTAGAGTAATGCATATAGGAAGAATTCTCTGAAATCATCTGCAAACTCGCTGCATTTTTCATTCACTATCTTTAAAAAACTCACGTCTGCTGCTTTAGTGTGAAATAACTGCTGTTTAATATACTAATCTTAATTATCTTCATTTTAGCTTTTGCCTCTCACACTTGCTTGTTGCCATTGTATTTACATCTGGTCTAAAACCAGGACCTAAGCTAGCTGAGGCCAGCAGCTCTCTTTTTAATATCAGGTTCAGACAGAGTCTAGCACAAAGGAGCACTAGTTCCTGACTAGAACCTCAACATGTTGCAGCACTACAGATGTTAAATATCATAATAATGATTGTATCTTCTTTACACAGTGATTATTAGCAAAGCTGTGCAGCTTTCAAAGAGCCCTTGTTTTTACTTTTCACCACCAGCTGAAGCAAAGAACACATTTCCATTACAAGATGAAGCTGTACAATCTCATCCAACAAATGATCTCACTCTGACCCTCACACTAACTTTGCTATTAAGCAAAAACAGGCACATTTTCAAATATTGATTCCAACTAATGTCTGATCCTAACAGGCATGATCTTATCAGGGCCCCACTATAATAGAAGGAGTGTCAGAGTTAAACAGAATAGGTTTAGATAAGATCACAATCTTCCTCACCATGATGTGATGCTATCACTGACTGAGTATAGTATTTGAAGTAATTATCATTAATAGATATTGGCAACAGGAAGAGTGGTCACTGCTAAGATCTAAACAAATTTGTGCATGATAAAATAAAAGAAGTTTTATCGGAATGGTGGATAAGGAAATGTTATGTGTCCTAAGAGACTTTGCTGCCTTTATTTTTTTCTTTGAAATGATGGATATTCAATTAAGAGAGAAATACTGAGTAGCAACATTGCTACTTTAGTTTGTTCTGTACCTTCTGTTTTGTGGCAAACTGCCACTTTAGCTTTCCTGCTGCTTTCTTGATGTCTATCTTGACCAGACATCCCACACCACGTTGTGTGGACAGACCCTGATCCCAGGGTTTGCCTGAAGAGCCACGGCTACAGCTGATTTCATGGTGCCCTTCCTTGTTAGCAAAGACTGGAGTGGCAAGGGGCAGTATTACAGGAGGTGTGGGAAGCAAAGGGTAAACTTTCTAGACTTTGAACCCTATGGCTGTTTTCTTATTTGAATTATTCTTTGCAGGAATATGGGGCATGGGATAGCTCCATGGCGGGCTAGCCTAGAGGACTGCTTTCTAAGGTAGGTGTGGGCTGTGGCAAAAGCCACAAGAGAGGTACAAGGTTGACAGACATCTAGCTTAGTTTGATTTTTGCCTCACCATTCGTTCTGATCGTGGTAGACTTTCTGCATTTTCAGAAAGAAGAAGGTACTGTAAAAGGGAACACCTGCTTTGATGTGGCAAATTCTCTGTGAAATTCTTGAGTCTTTCTTCCCTGAAGCTGTTAGCATGTAAGGCCAAAACAGCACAGAATGAAAATAATAATTTATAGCCCTGAAAAAAATGTTATCAACCTAGGAAAACTGAAAACACTGGTATTAAAAAAAAAAAAAAAAGAAAGAAAGAAAAAAAAATCAGTTAATAGTTATGTGTGTGCTTTTTGTAATGAAATAGCAGAAGTATGGCTAAACTTTCATATACTGAAGCCATACAAAAATAACACATGAGAAAAGGGTGCAAATCTAAAAACCCTTTAGATATTCATCATTAGCAGAAATAAGCAAGTGTGCAACACGTAGAATTAAAAGGGCACAATCAGATTTCTAAGAAGCAATGTTCTCTATGTCTATTGTGATAACAATATTGAACTCTAATATGCTATTTTTCATCCTTACAGCACTTATAGACATTAGCTAATTAAGTCAATTTAAAAAATATTTCTAAATTAATAGGGTACTTGACAAGATTACCCAAATATTGGTCTTATACACAAAAATCCACATGCAGCTTTTCTACTTATCTTCATCTATTTGTCTTCTCAAATGTGTGATTAACTCCAGAGCACTGAAATCTTTTTGATAATCGCTGAAGATGAATGTATCAGGACAATCAGCAGCATATGGAACACAGAACGTTGCCAGATGTTAACACACTAAAATAAAGCAGAACCATCCATGTACTCTGTATCTTGTCTGAAAATAATATACTCATTGACCTTAACCCTATCTAACCAGTTCCATCTTCAAGGTCAAATAAAATAACAAATATTTATCTTCTATGGAGAGGTTTATAGGCTGTACTTGCGGTGTTCAGTGTCATGAAATGCTAAGCATACCTCAGCCCTACTGCTTTTAATAAAAGCTTGGGGTGCTCATCACCTCCCGCTGGTGCTCAGTGCAAGGCAAAATCAAGTCCTAAGTGCATTATTAATCACTGTTTAAAATTTGTGATCATTATGCATAGCTTTATATTTTTTCAAAGACTACACATGGAAACAGAAAAACACCTAGTTAGGGTAAAAAATACAGGTATATAAACCGTGATCTCTAACACATGCTTAATTTGGGAGAGATTTGCGTATGTAATAAGTTGTCTTGAATAAATAACTTCTACAATCCTTGTTATCCCAATAAATTTTAAAGTGATAGTATCAATGCAGTATACTGCTGCAGCTCTCGTGAGGTTGATGAATACCATGCTGCAGTGAGCCATGGAAGTGAATGCCACCCCATGAACCTCTTTACTTCCCCATGCCTTGCAATTATCCCCAAACAGACTTTGCAATATAGTGAATAAAGAATTAGATGGTCAAGTATCTTTGGTATGACTGACAAGGAAATGCTTATTAAAGGTCAGAAAGGCCATTTAGTCCCATGTATGCCAGTAGCCAGAGCAAGCTAGTAGGTGCTACTACAAAGCCACTTAAACTCTGCAACAAGTGTTAACAATTGGCTTGGAAGAGGGAATGTGAGGAATGTTAAGGAGGCACAACCACACCAAGTGGTCTCACATTTGTGAGAGGTCAAGTTTCAAAACATGGATATTCTTTTTATTTTTCACTGCTGAATGTGGTGGTGGAAGGGGAAGCATCTTCAAAAATAATCAGTGCATGTACAGTCATTTACTACACAGAGGTACCTGTCATTGTTTCTGTATGCATTACAGAGATTTATTAGCACTGAAACAGTACCACAAAATGAGCTCCATGGATGCCGGTGATGCCAAGAGCCTCCTCGCAAATCCACATGCATATCCAACCCATGGTGTGTTCTCTGTTTTTCAGGCTGCCTAATCGAGGCTCTGGTACCTGATAGTGGATGACTGACTACAGAAATCAAGATTCAGCTTACTCCCTGAGGCATGCTGTACCACCAGATCAAAGTGCATACATTTGGCATCCTGAAAATTCAATAGCACTGCTCTCACTTCACAAATCTGTGACACAGAAACCTGAGACAATCATCTGTAGAAATCAGATGGTATTTCTTAAAAAAGAGGTACAGAATACACAGAAACAACGTCTGAAGTAAAGCTGAAAATACTGCTTTGAAAAACCTACACTTATTTAATATTTGGTTATACACAGAGTGTTAATTCTAACTTTAGCTAGCAAGAAACTGGAAGGGGAAGGGAGAATATTCAGAAGAAAAAAAAAACAACTGCAGGCAATTGGGAAGGGAAATGCCAAAGAAACATAGCAGCTTACTTCCTTATCTCCCAGCAAGCCCTTGTTATATTTCAATTCGATTTTGAAAACGATATCCTATACTGGTGTGACCAACTGTCTAGCTTCCTGTAATGTCCCATCTGCCATTTTCTACAAAAAAAAGTGTCTCATTCTGGCCTTTTAAAGGCAATCTTGAAAGACTTTAGCTACCTGCAGGTGTCTCTGGGCAGCCAAACAAGAGAAGTTGGCTGCAGACATTTCTCAGCATTAGGGTGCCAAAAGCCACAGGGTCATCTGCTCCATTTCCTTCCCCCACACCACAGCTCAGCTGCGTCTATACCACTCCTGTTGTCTTGGTCCAGCCTGTTCTTAAACACACCAGCCACAGATTTACTACAACCTCCTGAATCTCTTCTAGCCTTTGCTTCCTCATTGCCATTAGGAAGCTCTTTCTCGTATCTAACCTAAATGTCCCTTGCTGACACCTACACCTACGAGTCTGGCAGGTTCACCTAATGCAACCCATCATATCCCTCCATGGACCATGACCCAGGCAGATCCAAGAAGCGAGGGAAACCCTTCACCACAGAAGTGTACAGGACTAAGACGGTATTTTGCCTTGGATGAGGGGAGGTGGATTGACCAGATTGAGAATTGAAACATGACTAAGGTAAAACAAGTGGATCCCAAAAGAGAAGAATACAATCTGGAATTTAACAAATATGAATAACAAGATCCAGTATTTAATGTAATAAATGCAACTGCATACAAGGGTAAGAAACACCATAAAAGCAAAGAGATAAGACTAAGACATACTATGAAGTTCACAGCAGAATTAAAAATTAGCAATAGCAGAACCAGGCCTGCTTCAACACAAGCAGAAAAGAAGAAACTAAGATATTTTGGACCTACTATTGTTTTCTGCTTTATTGCTCTCTTCCCTTTATGCTAATTTGTCCCAGTTTTCCTCCAAAAGTGAGGACAACAGCTTGCAGGAGGGGGAGAGAGGGAAAAATCCTTCCTCACCTCCCCAGCACTGAGGCACACCTCCCTCAGCTCCCCTAAACTTGTTTTAATGTCCTCACACATGGCAGGAGTTCCAGTTTCATCTTTTAAAAAAAGTGGTCACTCATCCTCCAGATCAGAGACTGTCATGTGGAAAAGAAAGCTTCAAAGAAAATAAAATATTTTGGGAAATGTGAGATGTTTATAAATAAATACAGAAATAATAATAATTACTAACATATATGAAGCTTTTATTTAAAAAATCTCTTCTATGCTTTTTAGATAGCAAATCAAATATCAAAAAACCAAGATAGAAAATACTAATCTGTGACAGGGAGCATTTTAAATTATAAGACATTTTCTCGGAGTGAGAATAATCTACATAAACTATGATGACATCTCAGATGCTCAGAATGTAGTTTATTCTAACTACAATAAGTACAGTCAGACTGTTATCCTTCCCTTAAAGCACAGAAAGGACAATATTTTGTATATGTAAAACTCAAGTATTTCCTAAATACGTTAAAAGAGCTGAAATAAAAAAATATTATAACTATATTTAATGTTTCACAATTTGTAAAACATTTTGTAAATACATTGAAATGTTTTCTCCTTCTCTCTAGTTTGTGCAATACAAGATAAAATGCATTAGTGAAAAAAAAGGGGGCAAAAATGTATTAAGTTATTTAAGATGGGACACAAATATGAAACAATATCAAATATGATGGGGCTGTGCATATAATTTATCATATATGGAATACCAGGACATGCACAAAACCCTATAAATAAATAACATTATCAGGTAGAGTACTAGCTGTGCATCCCTTGCTGAGCCTCTCCCCTGCTGCCAGTGGTCTGGGGCTGGCAGGGAAGGCAAGGATGGCAAGCAGTGGTGCCTCCTGCGCTCTTTGCAGCACAGCCCCAGTGGCTGGAGCTGATCGTCTCTTCAGCTCCCCTGGAGCCTGAGGAGCCACCACAGGATTAGATTGATGAACTTGCTCTCTAGCCTTGATAAATGAGGCCCAGGACATTTACAAACCTCACTCAGCACTTAAGACCTTGGGCCAAGCTCTGTATTGCCCGTATTTTAGTGGTGTAAACTAGATCTGCTGCATCTGGAAAAGGACACATCTTGCTACTATGTGATACTACAACATTATTAGAAAAGGAGCTATAGCTGAACAGAGAAGAAAGTTCAGCAAAATGTTAGTAATCCAAATAAAACTGGTTTTTAGGCCCTAATAACAGTACTTTCTTCAGACTAGAATATGCTATTTTTATATACTCACAAACACTGACATTGTGTACCTATATATGTACAAATATATATACTTACTACACTTACATTTTTTAATATATTTATGTATTCACACATACTGTACTAACTATACTTACTATAAATATTGAGATGGATTTCCTATTCAAAACATTCAAACACACACTTTTACAGAATGCAGTTAATTTGGCTGATAATGAAACAGCTGGAAATACTTTGTATCTCCATCATTCTTGAAAATTTACAGGTTATTTCTCTCAAGTATATTCAGACAGAAAGAGAACTGATGTTTGGAATTTCGATCATTCCATCACAGTGTACAGAAGTGAGCAGCAAACAGCCACTGTCTTCACTGAAACCACAGGTCCATTCTTTTATTTGAAGTCATTTTTTTATTTAAACGAAGATAGACAATCATTTCAAATCCTGTTGTTGTTACTACGATATGGTATCCTGGTCTGCACTTTTATTAGCACAAATTTTGACATCACCAAAATATGAATTTTCTTTTCACACCCAAATTTTCTTTACTTTATTCCAAGCAACTGTCTACATTGCCTCCATTGGCGCTTTTATAATCATATGTCATTTGTATGTCCAGACAGTACATCTGGACAATGTACTGAGTGCAATACCAGTGCTACCACAGTTCCACAGGCAACAGCATCACAGTGCTTTTCTCCACTACCAATGTACACTAAGGCTCACCACACCTGGGCAGGCATAGCTGTATGTGTAATTGTCCCAGAGAAACCTAGGAGCATGCGGGACATTTTATTTTCTAGCGGTCAAAGAGAGAACACAAGCCTCCAGGTCCTTCAGTTCAGTGCCCATTGTAACTACCAAATTCTTGGTTTAACAATGCAAACATCTTCACAGAAACAAGCACCTTCATAGCTTTATGTTCACTAAAATGATGGAGGTAGAATTTCCCATGCTTGTTCTATGAATGTGAAACTACTGAGAAAAATATGTCAACATTTTAGAAACTGAATTTTATTTCAGAGTAAAAAAAATGGTGTTTAACATTTAGTGAGAAGAAAGCTATTTAAAAAAACTGCTGAATATTTAAATCTGACATTTTATATCTGCTTAGTCTATAATAATACATAAGTTTCATAAATAAGAAGTATCATTATAAAAAGCATGAATTTAAAAAATTTCCTCAGAGGACAACATTAATGTGAAATTCCTCATATTAAACATGGGTGTTGAACTCGTGCCTGCTAGGTATTTCAGTGTAGTGAACTACATGAACGACCTTAAATGGAGCTAAATCAATTATTTCTCTCACCCAAAGTTTTTAAATAACACTACATCCCATTCTAAAAGTTGTGTTATAAATTTAGCAAAATGTCAATAAGAAAATAAGCATTTGAGTCTTAAAGTCTATGGTACAGAGAGGATTAGACTAGATGACCATAGTCTAGCAGCACAAGAATATGTTGCTACCGCACAATTTATTGCAGTGGTTCTCTCTAAACAGCTTAACAGTGCAGTATGTTCTCCAGTACACATTGTCTTCTCTCTGCTTTTCCCCACAACCTAAAATTGAAGAGCCTGGCACTTGCAGATGGTGTCTCCCTCTGCTTCTGCTGCCTGGGAGGCCCTAAATCAAATTTTCTTGCCCTTTTTCTGTCCCAGACTCCTGACCTTGCCTCATCTCTTCTGCCAGGCTCTCCCCTCACTCTGTTCTCAGCAGCTCCCTGGCAATGTGCCCCAGGGTACATTCCCACTTTGAGAAGGAGCCCCCTACTGAAATGAAGCTTGCTAAAACAGGACAGATAGTTTATTTAGTTTTCTCCCAGGGAACTAAGTTAGTTTAATGAGAATGATTGGTAATGTCTACTACTTAATTACAATAGTATTAGGATAAAGTCTGCTTAATAGACATGCTTATAGCAAGCACAAAGTAACTAAATTAAGAAACCTTCCAAAATGACCAGTAATAGATTTAAACAAATGTTAAGGTTCTGCTGTTTTGATAAACAGGTGTCCAAATGAACCATGGGTATGTGTGGGCTTAAAAAAGGGCTGTAGCCAAGGAAAAGAGGTTACCCCCCCCCCCCCAATTTTATGTGAAAATCTCCTATTGACATAATATTACATCCTGGAAATCATCGATTCAGAAATAAAGAAATAAAAAGGAACAACGTAATTTCAATCCTGTCTTTCTGTTAACATTTGCATTTTGTTTTGGTTTGGTTTTTAAACAAGCCATAATTGTATGTCCCTTAAATATTTAATTTCTTAAAATTAAGGCTATGGTAATGGCATACAGTACTAATACCAGTGCACTAACAGCATTCAGACAGAGGAGCACAATCAATGTGTTTTTTCTTTTCATGGACCATGTCGCTTCATCACCTATTCGCATTCTGGAAACTACTTCCGCAAGCTGGAAAAAAAATGTTTCCGGCTTTTTTCAAAACAGGGTGTTTATTCAGATCATTACCACATCTTGCTATCAGATTAGTAACATGTTTTAAATTAACACTGTTGTGTAAATGTAAATAAAGGAGCAGAAAAAACTAAATTTTTGGAAAGAAAAGAAGCATCTAAACTACAGTTATGCAGAAAATTTTAAAAAAAATGTCTTCTGTCATTGCATTCCCCTCAACTACATGTTTATATAAATGGGAGAACCCTTTATAAAAGGTGAGGCAATGTGAGGTGATGTGTTCTCAAAGACCATTGTAGATGGCCATGTGGATGTCCACATCATCTCAGTATATCTCCATATTTTTTTTTTTATGTTCCAGTTTTGTATGAAGTGGTCAACCCTGACACTTGCACAGTGCATCAGCACATTGCTGTAAGTGTGACACAATGTGCTGTCCAGAAACACTGTTACATTAATGTCAGCTTGTGTTTGGGACAGAAGAAAGTGTTTTCAAACCAGTTTTAAACATGAAGAGCCTGGCAGTTAACAGTAGTAAAAATGAGAAAGAAATGCTTTTTTAGTCACTGAGGTACTTAAAGGTATAAACCCAGCATAACAAAGATTAGAACCAAGGTTTGTAACACAATACACTATCTTTGGTAATGAAATGTAAAAATGGCTCTGTGCTAATAAGAGCCAAACTTCCCATTTGCAGGTAAGTATCTAAAGAAGAAAACCGCTTTATCCCTTTCCATGTTGTTCAACCAGAGACTACAGCCTGACTACAGACAGACTACTGGCTGTCTTGGTGGCCGTGAAGCACCTCCAACCAAAGTGCCCAGAAAACCCTCATGCTGCAACTCTGAAGATTAAAAGTTGCTGGCTACTACAGACATGAGGTTTTTGACCCAAAGTGACCAGCCACAAATTAGCAAGTGAGTAACTTAACTGCATTTTGAACCTTGACTCCTCAGTTCCTCACACACTACCCAGTCAAACCTCTTCATGAGGATATCTTCCAGAAGTGTCGCTTTGGCGCTGAACCTCCCAGATCCCATTAAAGGGTCTCTGCTGTCTCCCACTGCTCTCCTGGCCCAACCCTGAACACTTTCCTCCCTTCACAGCCACGTTGAATCCTCTTTTCCTTATCAGGCCAATACAGGCCTGCCCCGCGCACTCCTCCCTGCAACAAAACGACAAGAACAGGGGGCAGGATCCAGTTGCTCATTGTTTTGCTTTGCAAAACCCTGCCATGGGCACAGATTAACACCAAAAACGAGACGGTGGCAGCCAAAAAAAAAGGTCTTTCAGAATGCTTCCACATGACTATCAGAGAGATGGTGCGAGCCTCTGCTCGATGACCATCATGGGCTGTGTGCTTCTGTGCTGCTTTTGTTTCCAAGGGCCTCATTCCCACCAAGTTGAGTCCTCAAACAGGGAAAATATTTACAGCTAGGAAAAAGCATGCAAACAGCTTTTTCTTAAACAGGCTGCTAGAGCCTCGAATCTAGAGCTGCTTAGGCACAGCAGCTACCCTTTCAGTGGTTTATATGACCAGCCTAGAGGGGGTCTTCTGCTCTTCTCACCTGCCTGTTCACATTGGACTTGACATTTGTGCAAATCCACTTTCCTGTTAAAGACAGGAATCACAGGCTAGGAGTTTCACACTTAGAAATATATTCCTTTCTACTTGTAGGTACCAATGAACTACTGAATCTTCTGTGATGCAGCAAGGTGCAAATTTGGATCCTTCCTGGTAAAACTAGTGATTAAATAGTGTTGCCTTCCTTGTAGAGCTGTTTTCACCAACTGTAGATAGAAAGCAGTATTGTACAAAACTCTTCACATTTCTGTTTGTCAAAACAGCAAGATTATATTAAATCTCAAACAGAATCTGGAAACATGCAGGTGATGTCTTTTTACTTTAAAAAACTAAAACAAGCTCTTATTTTAGAAGTACACTTCCTGGGCTTGAAAAGATACTCCTGTGCATTTAATTTTCTTGGAACTATCAACTGTTATGGAATAGTTGATGGAAAATAGAAGAAGTGGAAGGAAATGGAAGGCAATAACCTCTATGGCCAATTGTGCAGACAGATACAAATTATGCATGCAGCTAGAGCAGGAGAATTTTGCCAGTCTGGCAAAAGTATAGGAACAGATCATTAAAAGTATCTAAATAGGAGATCTATCACTCTAAATATAGTAGAAGTATCTAAATAGATATCTATAAATATTTAGTAATGATATAAGGAGTTCTTAAGTTCAGATTGAAATGGGAATTAAATGTCTGGACAAGGTTTAAGATCTGAGACTCACTCTTTGCTGTTAAATACAACTTTCTTAAGATTTCTGGTGGCTGCATGCAGATTGTCTCATCAACAATATCAGCAATGCAATGGGGTACATTATTTCATAAGGGGTTTTGATCACTCTGCAATTCTTGAGTATTGGCTAACTCCTGGATGAGAAAAATTTAGAACTTTCTTAGTCATTGAGTTGTTATTTCAAGTCTACCATTAGAGTCTGAGTATTCTGCAGTCCTGATACAGACCTTGCTCTACCATATCTCCCAACAGTGCTGCAGCACTGCTGCTGAAGTCAACAGCTGCTATTCCTATTGCAATTGTGAAGAGCACTTAAATAATTTTTGTTCAAGGTACCCAGCCTTTCACTACTCTGAGATGTATATTGTTAATGTACTTCAAGACAGAAACTTGAAAGATCTAAAAAGTATTTGACCTTTGGCACGGTGACTCAATTAATTATCATGCTGAATTAATTAGCTTGCTCCATCTCCTGAGCCAACAGCAGTGAGACTGTATTCAGCAACACAACACTGCTTGAAGTAAGAAGTACTTCAACAGGATACTACATGCACAGGCTGTATAGTGTGCAGAGTACGAGGGTAGTAAGTAAGCTATAACTGCTATAGCTAGGTAATGAATCCTGTGAGGCAGTGTCACATTGCTAACGCTAAACAGTAAAGTCAGGTTAATATACTTGGAGTTAGCCACAAACAGATTTTCCAAGAAAGACATCAACTGCAAAAATCATGATATTTACTCACCTGAAGTTCCCTGAATTTTTCTTTCCTTTTCTCTCTACACCAAAAATTCACATTAAAGCTCTTTTGCAAAAATTACTTGATGTTTATAACAGTGCAATGTTTGAAGTTCTCATTCAGAAATGCACTAAACCTGCTGTCAGCCGCTGATGTGAAAGTTTGATTGAATTCTAGAAAGGTGAGCCTTTACTCAAATGAGCTTTCCAAAACAGATATAAATAACTTAAGTAAACAAACACAACCCCCCTTATGAGCAACAGAGAGCATGTACGCTAGTGAGAAAAGTAATCAAATGTGTCAAGCAAACAGAAAAATCATAAATAAACCAGAATCGTTTCAAGAAAAAAAAAAAAAAAAGATAAAAGAAAAATATGTAGAAGCTGGCACTGGGTTTGTGTTGCTTAAACAGTAAATTAAAGTTCTATCAAAAGGTTTACATTTCTTCACACGGCATTTTAAAGTAACAAATGTAGGATTACAGGAAACATCTGATATTTGGGAAAAAGAAACAATACTTAGAATGACAGAATAATTCAGGTTGGAAGGGATCTCTGGAGGTCATCCAGTCCAAACTCCTTCTCAAAGCACGGCAAACTTCAAAGATCCAACTTCGAAGTTAACTCACATTGCTCAAGATCATATCCAGTTCAGTTTTGACTATCTCAAAGGATGGAGCTGCTCAGGGGACAAAAGAATATTGCTGAGGACTACAATTCTGTTCAGATTTCCAGATGTATTTATATTAGTAGGCAAAACAAAAGTAAAATCTTTCAAGTGTTATCAAAAATGGACTTTAAGGTTTTTAATTTGACAAGAAACAAATTAGTATCTTTCCAGTTTAGTGAGAAAAATGTCCTGAAGATTTTAATCCCACATCTCTCTCAACTAGGTTGAGAAAGTTGTTCTAACCCATTACAATCACCAAAGTAAAAAGTCAGCTCTGCTCACTGCTTAATTACAAGTTCATTAAAACTGAAATATTTTAACTAAAGGTTTTTGTTACAACAAAAGTGGTATTTGCCCAAATTTAGAAAGTAATAACAGACCTTAATATATGCCTGTGCTACCAAAGCAGAAGCAAGCTCCTGCTAAAAGGATTGTTGTTGCTCTACACCTCCTTCAGAAAACAAAAATGAAACAATATGATCGAGAGCTGACATGATGCAAATTCATCGTAAGAATATCCGCTAATGATAACTTTTGCAGTGAAGGGTCATTTAACATTTTCTCCCACATTCAAACATTATCTTCAAGTCTTATATACCTGAGGAAGTGGAACAAGTGGACAGGGCAATAGGGACAACACAAAGCTAGCATTTTTCCTAAGGTATTATGTGGACTGACTTTGAGCTACACCCAGACTAAGGTTTCTGTTGCATGAAAGTTGATGAAAGCAGCAATAGTGACATCTTAGAAAATTATGTGAATTATAGGTAGCTGTCGCAAATGACATTTTATGAAAACCATTTTGAGAATGCTGATAGACTGAGAATAAAATAGATGAAGAAATAAAAATGGAATGGATGGATAAAATTGAGAGGTATTCAAATCATCCAGTTTCCCTTTTCTAACAATAAGATGCTTTGAGTGTCCAGTACTTTTGAAAAGCCATCCTTTATTCAGGTGCCTGAATGGGAAATCTGATCTGGGTTGGGAATACTGAACTCTAGGAAACTAAGGCAACGTTTCCACGCCACTTTCTGTAACATTTTGTTAGCACCTTTTGATTAATAAATGATGCTAAAGAGCCTATAAAATATCAAGATCTTAAATAGCAACTATGTAATCATTACAGAATAATGCTTCACTACAGTTTTAATATACATATTTACAGACAGTATGCATACTATTCAGCAAGCCCTTAGAAAGAGAATTCCAACATATAGGCATAGGTTCTTCAGGGAGGAGTTAAAGACTATCAGTTTCCCTCCTTTTTTCCCATGTCCACATAACCCCTCTCTCACACTGTCCCAGATGGTACTTCAGCAACTCAGTGTTCCTCTCTTCAGATCCTCCAAGGGCAGGACAATACTCCCAGCACTGGGAAGATCAGCTTCT
Source organism: Strix uralensis (assembly GCF_047716275.1). Taxonomy (NCBI): domain Eukaryota; kingdom Metazoa; phylum Chordata; class Aves; order Strigiformes; family Strigidae; genus Strix; species Strix uralensis. Next base: position 153,681,587 of record NC_133972.1, on the reverse strand, counting down.
CCATTTACAGCACAGATGTATCTACCCTAAATGTATGTAGTAATACACTTCTGTGAAACAGTTCCACAGGTATTTATGCTAATATATTCATGCAAAGTCTGTAATAGCAAACAGTGATCCAACTGAAGATAATGGTTCTTCAGAAGTATCTCACAGGGCAATGCATGATCCAAGATTGTCTAAACCCTTCTTCTGGAGATATTTGTTGCTTTTTTTCAATACAGAGTCACCTTTCCAGATATTCTCAGAAAATTAATCTGAACTATATACAAATAACATTGAAGCTCAGACTTTAAACCAATACAAACAAAAATTAAACAAAGAATTAGGAATGACATGATTTTCAGTGCACTGAACTGAGACCAGCAAAGCATTACTTTTAAGTAATATGGTCACCATACTTTCTGCAATCAGAATAAAAAGCAAGGCTAATTGAGAATATATCATATGACAGGTGCCTTTGATATCTTTCAAAATAATTTTAATCTGATAGAAGACCTTGTTATGTTCATTAACATTAACACTGAGGCAAATTTAATGAATTTATCCTAAATTAATGTAGCTATTTATTTTCTATACCATCCATTAATATAAATTAAGTATTCAGCAATTAATGCTATGAAAAAATTAAAAAGCCAGTAGAAAATCAGATATTATTACTGAAATGCAACAGCTTGGTTCAGCAAACAAGGAAGTGACATTTCCCTTCTGTAAAATAACAAGTTAGATACTATTAACCTGTGTTCCAAATAACTTTACGTGGACGGTTGCCATAGATGAACTAATTGGAAAAGAGCCAAATACCACTGTCCGTGAAAGCTAACAATGCCTGTTTTCAAATGCTCTGGCTGAGTAGTAATTCAGGCTATTCCCTAAAGAACGATGCACAGTATAACGAAGCAAAGTGTCTCGGAGCATCTACATACCAAGGTGTTATTATTCAGATCCATCTTCCCAGCAAAAGGCCCCCATGTTGTTCCAACCGGAAGCTGCTGCCGGCTCTGAATCTTGCGCTCCCCGTCTTTCTGGACCACCTCCAACTCTCCTGCAAACAAAGAAAACAAGCAGTGTTGAGAGTACTTTCACTTGTGCCTTGACAACAACCACCTCTGCCTTTGTGTTGGCTTTATACACACAATGTTCTGAGGATCCATATAATGAGAATTAATTATGCTTGTCTGAAAAACAACTGATCTTGTCATCCCGCAAAAGAAAAACAAACCTTTTCCCCTCATAATTTTATTCAAATTTGGTTTAGAAAGTCACGTTCCTTTCTTGCATGTTTTCACATGCATTAGAGTTTGAAGGCATTTTTATTCCGAATAGTGGTTTCATAAAAGTTCTTAAAAAATGCTGAGGAGAGGGGAGATGATAGCTGAAAGGAAGAGAGTGCGATAGTAGCCACACCTGGTGCATTAACCTCCTTGACGCATTTTGCTGTCACAAGACCACATTCTGAAGCATTCAGCTACTAACAATTTTAGAGACATACCGTATAGCAATATAAGTCCACAACAACTCTAATTTTGAAGAAATTACTAAAAGCATTTACAATTTAAAAAAGGATTTTGAAGATTTTGCAGGCAGTAACATTTCAGAATTAGACCAAAAATAATTTAAACTGCTAGCTTAGGGTTTTAACACAAAATAGGTAAAAGCAGTGGGGAGGCAGTATAGTGATTTTTTTTTAGTGTGTCTTTAGTTTGTCTTTTTAAACCAAATTTTATGTTTGAAAGTAAGGACTTCAAAATTAACTAAGATTATCAAATTAATTAAAAGTGAAATTGTTATTTTAGCTCACTTTAACTTTTCTGGGTTTTTCCAGTGAAAAGAGGAAGAATAAGAAACAACTGGTCATTACTGTGGAAGGAAAAATAAAATTCAGTCAACACCTTTCTCCCCAACATTTTTTCACTTAATTTCAGGATTAAAAAAATAGTCTGGACAAGCTTTCTTTGAAAGCAGTCTCTTCAGTAAGCCTATTTTTCTATGAACAAATGTTTCAATTAAAAATGTAGCAACAGTTATGTTTATATACACAATTTCTAACACTCTTTTCTAAAACAATTCAAATAAATTCTAGTTTCAAAATTTAAGAGGGAGAAAATGGAACAAGGAGGAGGGCCTGATCTGTGCTTTTCTTCTTAGATGTTTAACTGAATTTTTATATGCTGTTGCACTTCCAAGCTTCGACTTTCCTGAAGGTAGGCAGAAAATCTGTTGTCCTCACAAGTGGCAGAGCTCACCTCAACTTCACTGTAGCCATGATTTCTCCTGATCTGTTTTCCCTGCCTGCTAAAGCCCCTTCCTCCCTTTCCATACCAATGAGATGCAACAATAATTCCTGCCTTTTGCATCAGTATGTCCCTTCTCAACTACTCTACCCCAAATCAGGACAGTGCTTTTCCACAAACAGGGGAAAGTCCAACTGTGCAAGAAGTCAGCTCGTCCCAGATTTAGAACTGGCAGTTGTTATGAAATGAACCTTGGGCTGGAGGAAGTGAGTAACTCCTCCTGGCTTACAGGCAGTCTCCACAGACTTCCCCGAGCTAACCATTCCCATGGATGCCTCGATTTATATTACAGCCAGGCTGCAAAGTTTTCCCTTGTTTGCAGGGGTTAATCTCAACCATTTTCCAAAGAGAAGACTTGGCTCCAGCTTCCATTTTCAAGCACAGAAATCTGAATTTTACCTCTGAGTGTTGCAGATTACAAAACTACCCTACGTAAAATTGTGCATCAGATCCTTCCTGCAAACTGGAACAAATCTAGCAAATAGAGCTACATCAGTTTACAAAAACGTCTATGTATGCGGGTGAGTCCTCATTGTGACAGTGCTATGACATTTTAAAAGGCAGTATGTGAGCAGGAAAACTTATGGATTAATTACATCTAATTTACACACATGATATATAAGGTCCCAAACAGAAAAAAAAAGGAATTTTTTCCCTCTCACAATCACATTGTTACAAATTGTATTAACTTTAAAAAATCTCTTTATATGTTAATTATGGAAGAGAGAAATCTTTCTGGTATTGCAAGGCAACATGTTGATCACTTAGGCATACTGCAGCATTTTCTCTCTACATAGAGATGAAAACTGTAGCATTTGCTTGCTTTTACACACTAAAACCCAGCCATGTCTATGGACATGTCATATTTAACTGATACCAGAGGAATCATGAGAATCTTTGAAAACCCTTTTAAAAAATAATTCAGCCTCCCTTTCTGCCACTGACATTTTTCATTTGAAAAGGGTTCAGACACAGTCAAACAGTGACTCCTTATCTGTACCTGTGGATTTACAAGCAGGCCTGTCTTTTAATGGATTAAGAACGACAAACTTGGGGCAGATCATCCAGTGATATCCAAAAACCTACCTAAGTTTTAAGGTACACATCATTACACTTTATATTTTAAATAAAATCATTAACATTAATCTTCTACGTAGTAAGTAGTTCAGGTTTGAGGCAAACATAAAAACAAGCAATTTTCCAAAACCATATTTTTTTCCTCCAGTTGATAATTGAATAAGTTAACACGGATTCTTTCTCTCTTTTACTCTCTTTTGTTACAGTCCCAAGCTGTAGTTTGGGCAATATATTTCAATACATATGAATACACTGAAATGTACTACACACGGGGTAATATCATGCTGAATTGTACTGAAGCTGTTGTATTTTCCCCTCCATTCAGAATACCATGACAGAGTAGTAGACAAAACATTTTGCTGCATAATCTTCCTGTTTCCCTTGATCATAGTTCTCAAAAAAAAGACACATTTGTCTCTGGTCACCATGACCAGCAGCCATTTTAATTCTATGGGAGCTCGGAAGGATAATCTGCTTGTATGTTTTGGCAAACACAGACATTTTGGCTATACTTGTGAGAGGTGCAGCACATTACCATTTGACCTTTGGCAAAGATTTTTTTTCACTGAAAATCTTTGTTTGTTTAGAGAAAAAAATTAACACTAAGAGAGCTGTAAGTTAAAAAAACACCGCACAAGCATCTGCTAAGACTATTTTTTTTAACTTATCAGAGCCTGCATCTTTTGTAAAATCCCTGTACACGTTCTTTTGCCTGCCCTAAGCAGGAAGGCCAGGGGCTGGTGCGAGGGTTTATAGAAGAAAGATTACAAATGTCACTATTAAAAATCCTCTCCTGTATTCCCCTGACCTGCAACCTGCAACTGTAAGGAGCCTGCAACTTTTCTGCATTCATTTACAACATTTTGCGCCTCTGAAAGGTCCTAGTTGGTGAATGGCATTGAAACTGCAGCAAGAGATGGGTCCAGTCTCCCACTGCTGAGAACGGGGCTGTCCCCTACTCACTGCTGGCTTCCTGCAAGCATGCTGGTTTAAGCAGTGTCATACCTGTGGCCCCAAGCAACTTGTGACTTCCAGAGTTTGCTGGGAAAAAAGAGAACCTCACCCTGTGAGTCTTAATTAAGAGTCTGAAAGATGTGTCAGCAAGACAAGATTTTTTCCCCTTCAGCCTCAGAAGTTCAGATGTAAATGCTCTCTGCAGCTACGGTCCCCTGCACAACTGCTCAGCATCTTCATAGATTACATCAGGAAAAGAAAGAGGAGCGGAGATTTTATTGCTGTATTACCACTTGCAATAACAAGTGTAAAGACTCAGCTGGTACTGACTCTTCACAGATACCTGTCCATGGAGATCCCAATGAGTGGGGAGAAAAGGAAAGAAAGGATAAAAAACTGCTGCAGCTTCCTCTAATCTGAGCTCCAGTCCAAAGGAAGCAGAAAATTCTGTGCCAAACACTGTTAGGAGTTTCTAGTGATCAGCAATTGCAACAGATCACCTCAGTACTGAACACTGAATATAAAGTTTCTGCGCATAACAGCAAATTATAATATATAGAATCCATACACACCCCAGGATTCATCATTCCTATGGTAAAGTTGAGAAGCAGTTGTACTCTTCTGTTTTCATCCTAGACTTGTCTGTCATCCGATTGAAAAGGACATCAAGAAGCATAACAGAAGCAGCACTAAGAAATACAAGTAGAGAGGAAGTGATGCGCTGCTTTTAGCTTTTGCGAGTTAGGTAAAAAAAGTTACTTAAGAGACATTCCATTTAGTGATGTTTCCTTCCCTTTCCCTTGCTACAGAGCAAGGTTTTGTTGGTTTTTTGTTTTTTTTTTTTTTTTTCCTTCAGCTTGTTCTTCAGGAACACACTTATTTCCAGCTTGCTGAATAAGTTTATACAAAATATTTGAGACACATAGTATGGGCTAATCAATTTTGGTAAAAGATAATGCTGTTAGTGCTGTGGGCTGTTTCTCTTATCTTGTTGATGTAGCATACTTTTAAAGTCTGTGATTACTCAAAGACTTATGATAGCTGCACTGTAAAAGAAGCCCCAAGTCATGACTCACTAGCACAGCTACAAAACATCCCATGGCTTTTAAGATATTAGGCCACCTTGGTGGATACAAAACCAGAATGAAAGGACTCAGTTTAGGATTCTTTTCTTACATATACATATTGTTTTAGGAATGCCACATAGGGCTTGCATAAAACAGAAGGTAGAGAGGTCAGTTTAGCTTTGTCTACTTTTAGACCAAAATCAGAATCATTTAAAAGAACTCCACAAAACATCTGGTGTACACAGGAACCAAACAACAGCTTTTGGCCCTTAACAGGATTTGACCACAGTTAGAATACCACAAGATTTCAACTATGAATAGTATTTCTGAACAAAGTCATACTGGCTTTCATTCCATTCTTGAATAAGAAACAAAGGAATGTATATCTAAAGGTAAATGATGAACAGTGTTTTGGGAGAGAAAAAGTGAACTACTTTGTCCAGAATAAGTGTATCCAGACTTATAAATGTTTAACATTTCTAAGCAAGTCACTGATCGCTTTGGCAGTAGGTTGGTTTTTTTTGGGTTTTTTTTTTTTTTTTTAATGGAAAATAGCTTTCTAAGTGGAGTCAGTTAAAAAGAATGAGTAAGCTCTTCCTCTGCTATAATTAGAGATTGGTTATTTGACATCGTGAGGCTCTACCAATTTCCACTAGCAAATGGCTCCTTCTTTGCATATTTCCAGTACACAGCTACCTGGCTCTCTAATAAATATTTTTGCACAGCAGAGAAATTGTGTATGTTGTAGTTTCAAACAAGGACTGCTCTGAAGTCAGAGCGAGCAAGTTAAAAACACTCTCAGAAGTTCTTAAGCACTGCCCAGCCCAGAGCCCAGGATCTGCCTGACGTCCTGTATGCACAGCAAGAATCTGAAGTTAATTTTTGACTGGTGTTTACCTCCATTATTACAAACTAATATGTGTACGTTTGCACACAGCAGTTCACTGAGAGCGGGAAACTATCCCATTTCCACTTTTGTGATTCTTAATAAGGTAGCTCCAACATTAAATGCTCATACGCTTGCTTGGCAGACATAAACTGCATTATTGAGATACCTCCTCTAAATTCTCCTCCTTCAATTTTCAAGTCTCTGAGAAATAACACACACTAAACTACAGTTTTGAACATAAACTTGAAATACGACATTCTCTATTCAAGTACTCCAGTCAAACCCTGATAAATCAGGCTGGCCATGCAGTGATCTTATCCTTTCTGACTCTTTAATAAATCGAACCTTGTAAGTTCACGCTGTTGGAAGTTGTCACTAAATGAAATTGTGACCTTATCCGATGTGTGAACTTATCCTGCTGACAACTACATTTATTGTGTGGATAAGCATGGGGGAAAAAAAAAAGACTTTTGATAATTGTGATCTTAGCCATATGCAACTTTAACAGATGGGATCTTTTTGATGTTCCATTAATGATTTGCCTATGATGAGCCTCTACTCAGGGAAAAAATAAATGTTCTTCATAGGTAAGTGGTAGGGGACTGGTAAGCGGTATGAAAAGTGCACAGAGGTACTGGCTGACAGCAGTGAATCAGAAGCTATTAGCCTAACAGAAAGAGCTTTGAATTAGCTTGTAATTGCAGTGGAAACGATAACATAATGGAGGTGGCAAAACAGAAACATTCCATTTCCACAGGACTCATTCAATAGCCCAAAACTCTGAAACAAGTAACTGAGAGTCTGAAGCAGTAATCCAAAATATCCTAAGCCATGTCAGTTCATGATGAATGAATGATTGCTGCCTCCCCTTCCAGCACTGACTATATGGTTGTCACTGATGTTTTGGAAGAACCCCCTGCAATGAGCAGGGACATCTTCAACGAGATCAGGTTGCTCAGAGCCCTGTCCAACCTGACCTTGAATGTTTCCAGGGATGGGGCATCTACCACCTCTCTGGGCAACCTGTTCCAGTGTTTCACCATCTTCATTGTAAAAAAATTCTGAAAATTGCCAACCACCTCACATTACCCTGTCTGTCAGGGATTTAATACATCATGCTACCTAATTCTCACATCTCTCCACAATGGATAGCACTGTACCCATTCTGCAGTGCATTGACTTTGGAGTGAGAAGACTTGGGGGGTGTCAGGGTACAATCTGGTTTGCATCACTGCAAGTCTGCTGTGGAATACAAGAACTGTAGTTATCTAACTAGAAAGACACACATACATATGACACAAGCTCACACTGGAGCCCAAACAGTAATAGACTACATTACAAACAATCTTCTAAAGAAATTTTACAATTTGCTTTACAATAAAAATTGCATTGAGGGATATTGGTAAAACTAGAGGTTATTTAGGTTGTCCAGAAGCAAAGGCAAAATGTAATTTTGCTGCCCCGAAGACAAGAAAATATGGCAAGGCCACTGTTATGATGCGAAGGGTGGAAGGAGGAACAGACTTGGGACTGAAAGATGAGAAAACAGCTCTGTAGAGTCACCCTGGAGGGAGGGTTGCTATTCTGCTGCCACTGAGGGCGTGGAGGGTTTCTGAATGGAGCAGCCTTTCTCTGAAGTCACTGCCACCCCCCAGAAACAGCTCCCCCTAACCCTGATTCTCCGTGGTCCCATCCCTCTTAAGCAGTAGGGTCAACCAGACCTCTTAGCACAACGGCCATGAGGGAAGTAGACACAAGGATAACCCATAGGTACTTACTGCTCTAAGCTACCGCTCTCCTTTGCCTACACTTAGAAGCAGGTCTAGATAGCAAACAGAATGCAGGAGAAGCTACCACACACCACTTCATTCCTAACTGAGCTGCCTAATGTTGCCCCACCTTGCCAATGCTCCCACAGGGCAGCTGTGCACTCTAGTTAAGGATGACAAATGAAAAGGCTTCTCTATTTTCTGTAACAAAAATCTTGCTGCTCCCTACCTTTCTATAGAGCCCCAAAAGTCAGAAGCAGTGTTTCTTTATCTCTCCTACCTGCTGCTAGTAAATGCAGTGGCAGAGAGTGCAGGTGCTATCCTTATCTGCAACAGCACTGTCCTACAATGGACAATAAAGGGAAGGAAAGAATATTCTGAAAGTGAGGCTAGGAAAAGACTAGCCAAAGATTTTCAGGGGGAAAAAAAAAAAAAAAGACACCACAGAAGGAGGAGGGGAAATAAATTTAAAAAAAACAAGGCAAGAGAGGGAGTCTAGGGAAGGAACCATTTGAAGACCCAAGTTGGGTCTGATTAGGACAGAAAGACACAGCCTGGAAAAATGGCAACATAAGATATTCAAGAAAAAGAGGGACGCAGAAACCTTGCCAGAGTGAGAGAAGACATATATATTTCCAAGCCTGAAACATAAGAACAGAAGTGCATGAATTCATATTTAGAAACAGAATGTAAACACTATTGTCCTTTTTTAGCCAAGGTATGTGTGTCATTTCAGTGCTTAATTCATAAGCTAAACCAACAAAATAAAGTATGCTTATCCTAACACCTCATTGCTCAGCTGAATCCTGGCTAAACTGAACACTTAAAGGATGTCTACACTACACTCAGTGATGTAATTTCACCTGACATTTGGTCAAAACCATTCTCTACCTCCACGCAACCAGATGACGTAGGCTATAAAAATTTTCTGAGAAAAAGTTTAATGGTTATTTAGTCTACACTATGCTCCAGCTATGATCACCACACTGACATAGTACTCCAGCCTGTTTGATATGACCTTAAGTATAGGTACAAAAGCTGCTCCAGATTCCCAACTGCAATGTAGAGCTAACTTCAGTGATGTGAAGGTGCACTCTCTTGCAACACAGGCAGAGTTTTCAGAGACTGTAATTTCAAAAGGAATGTATGCACTGGCTCTTCAAAAACTCAAAGTTGTGCTCTATTTGTAAAGTCTTCATTTGCTTATATAAAATGAATACAAAGGAAATAATTTTACATTCCTAGAGTGCTTCACAGTCCTGTAATCTACAGAATTAAGTAGGAACACAAGATCCCATCCCAGGTTAGAAAAGCATAGAGTGGTGAACACATCTGCATCAGTTTGAAATGACAATACAACTTCTAAATTTTGCGGGGGCTGGGGGGAGGGCGATTAATTAAATAAATGTTAAATAGCACATAAATTGAGTAACTACTAAAGATACAGCTCATGGAAAACTACATAATAATTGTCCGTCAAATATACCATCAAAATAATTTTTAAGGCTTAAGCTGAACTATTACCAAAAGTACATTTTTTTCTTGAAAGTCAGAAAGGAAGAAGTATATAATGAACACTGCTGTTAGAGCTTGATTAGCTTTTTAGTAGAGCAGACTTTTATACAGCTGTATTGACTTTTCCTTTATTTGGACTGCTTCGTTGAGCTTACAGAAACCTGCTCAAAGGAAAAAATGAAAGAGACAGAAGTAGAAAGAAAAAGATATTTACTCAAGATACATTAAGAAATGCCAAAGATTTTTTCACTTGCTTCAAATTCAAGTTCCATATAATATGAAAAATACTCCATTCATATTAGCATGTCATCTACAGACAGAGGCAAAATCAACACAGCCATCATGGCAAAATCCTGATCCTGCGATGAAATTAGAAGAAACTATCTTTAGTTTTCAGTCTACTCATTACAAGAGCAATTTGCACCTCTGTTTTCAAAGTCTAAATCTCATGCAAGAAGAAAAAAAATACTATTTTTGTCTTTCTCAATCATTTTCCATCTTCACATTTGGATTCACAGTTCAAGAGGTTTGTTACTCCCTGTATGTGTTGACATAAAACCGGAGTAGAAATATTTGCAAAAATACAGAAAAAAATCCTCAAAGGCAACCAGTGCAGCTGAAGACCCCTCCCTGCAATTTTCTGTGAGAGGAATACTGTAAACTCCATTCTCACATGGACACTCCATACTGGCAAAAATGATTCGCAATTATATTATAACACTGTGCAGACCCAGTGGGTTGAGTAGGTTCTTTATCCCAGCTACATGTAGCTTGCACAGCTTTGCTCCCTCTCTCTCCATCACAAATACACATGATACAGAAATGCCAGACTTGGCAAGAGCAGGCTGATGATATTACTGAAGAGGGTTTTCTTGATAAGATCATCATCTGTTTCTGGACTCTTGGGTATGCTCCTTTCCTCAGCAGAGGAATAGTCGCCCCTGATAAATGTCCCTTTGTGTGCAGATTCTCCCCTGATATATGCGAAGACATTTCAGTCCTGACTCTGTTTTTTTGTTGCTTCATATAGCTCAAATACAGTTAGAGGTATATGGAGCATTGTATGTAAAGCAATAGAAAGTGGACACAATTGAAAATACAGCTTATGTAACTCAGACTGAAGCCTTTCCTAAGATAGATGCTACTCTGTGAGAAGCAAATTAAACATTTCACTATCACCTACACCAATCTTTCCTGAGGACTTTTTGGAATCCTTTTAGCTGAAAGACACTAACATTTTCTTTTTTACAATATTATTTGCATAAATAGACATGTTATTTAGCTAAAATAATTAATAGACATTTATGTTTACCCAATATTGTTGGATTTCCTTTTTACTAGGAAAAAGTGAAAAATATCAAGGTAGCCTGTGTTTTTAATGAATGCAGAAAGCTACTAAAATTACCTTAATATGAACAGTGCAGAAAGCTACTAAAGTTAACCTAATATGAAGACTGCTGTATTAATACTGATGTAATGAAGTGTGTTAAATGAACAAAAATGTTTTGGAAAGTATTAACTCTAAAAGCAAGAGCAGTGAGATCATCTGTGACTGTATCTGTGGTGTCTTCTCAGTTTACAGTACTTATGCTTAGAGATAGAAGTATCTATTTTCATCTCTCATTTGTGTAACAGCAGATGAAGTTATTTGCTTTCTATCAGATATGTGTGCTCAGAGCTATAAAACCACTGCTTAGACACCGATTTCTAGCTCAGAGTATGTGAGCCAAACTGTCCAAATGTCTTGCAAAAGAAACAGATGCTTTAACATGATTTGCCTATTTCCTTTCAAGGTTCGCAACAAATTTCTGAAAGGAGAGTACCAAGAAAAAGACAAAAATCTCAACAAAGACTCAAATATATCAGTATTTAGTGTGACCATCCAAAAGATCTAGTTACTGTTGAGATTAGGAAGGCAAGAGAGGGACTGGGACAAAGGGAGATTGAATGCCATGCTCCACTGCTTGCATGCAATATATAGTTCCATCCATTATAATTATAATTTATATGAAAAGTAACATCATTATAAATAGAGATAAATGTAGTATAACTATAATGTACAATATCAAGATTCAAATTAATCATTTCTTTGCACTTGCTGGGGATGGCCATGCATAACAGACACATGGCTCTGCACTGCTCCAGCACTCATGAGTTATGTGCTTATCTACATCTTCTGTGATCAAGTACCAGCAATGACCAACACTGCTTTTTAACACTGTTGCCAGACAGGAATTGACTGCTGGTTTTGGACATGGACCAGAGTACCCTCACTTGCTCCTTCAGTGCCTCAGTCTGGACTATCACGCAGCTTTCACATGCAGCTATATCTTAGCATAGCCAAGACTTTGAAGCCGATATAAAGAGTGATGCCCATTTATAAGGCAGACTTGTAACTTTGAGTGAAATAAAACCTTGAACAGAGATTGAGCACAAGTCCTGTGCACTACCTAAATCCTACTCTGAGGCTTACATAAGACTTAAGTAGCATATTGGCCTTGTGGCAGCCTTCTGTACAGGAATGATCTTGACCTTCATGTGAATAAGTCCTAGGGGCATGACGTGTGTAAAGCATATCCCAGATTGTTTTGCCTTACCGTGTTCTCCTTGTGAGTGCAGGCTTTGAACAGTCCCTTGCTGCTTGGACAGATGCAGCAACTGGGCAGCCTGAGGAACAGTCATGGCTGGCACATGGGGCCTGTTCTGTGGCAGGAGGACACAGACGGTCTTTCTCCTGGAGGATGACCTCCTGAGACTGACTCTTCACAGCCTAGACTTTACCTCTGTAAAAATGACTGAGAACAAGTCCATATCCTCTTTGGCCTTAATGGAAATTTCAGCCTAAATAAGAAGCTCAGGGTCTCAGAGTGAGTCAGTGCTGGCAACAGAAGCCCTAGTTTTCTCTCAAAGTTGCAATCACTGCTTCTGAAAACTTCACAGAATACATACAAGAAACTTATTATTTTGAAGAAGTAGGAAAGTATTTCTGGCAAGGCACAGCCATTAAACAGGCAGTGTCAACAAAGATCAAAAGATTCATAACTCAGAATATATCTGGGCTACAGAGTTATTTTGACTTTGAAGCATTAAAACTGCCCCTATACTATGATGTTTAAAAAATACTAATGTCAATTTATAAGAGCTTCTTACTATCCTGCAGTTGTGATGTACTACAAGAATATAAGAAGGATAGGCTGTAACTGAGTATTAAGTACATAGAGTTAAACCAGTTAAGTACATAGGAAATGCTCATACTGAAAAGGCTGAAGGTTGATATCTTCATTCTCCTGCTAATGAAATTGGCAGTTTACAAAATTATATACAATAGCATAAAAACTCCCCTAAAAATATCTGCTCCTTCTCTTCCTCCCCAATAAAATATCACATGCGTCAATGAAAGGAAAAATTCTACTTTAGCCATGACTATTATTTTGATGTACATAGATACTTTTCAACTTAACAATTCCTTTCTGATAGACACAATCTTCTGTAAAAGGAGTCTTGAAGAAGGGCAGTTTTATTCTACCAGGTTTTCTCCCCATATCTTTTCAACTCAGTTAACAAAGTACATTAACAAGACACATAATGCATTAAGTTAAAATGATAAAAAAATCCAGACAAACAAATCCTACTATTACATATCCAATGGTGTAGTTAGCGGTTTCAAAATCCGTTTCTTCCACCATTACAAAAAGCTTGAACCTCTATGCAGCCTCCTTGAGCCTTGGACCACTCCTCTGCAGATCCCAGCACTTCAGCATAAAAGCCAGCTTTTTATCCTGTCTCCTGTCCCCTGGACACTGCTTCCTCATCCAGTTCATCTGCCATCCGCCCCTCCCTATTGCCTTCTGTGGCCTCACTGTTCCTCCTCAATGGCAAGTATTGGGTCATACCCAAGTTCCCAGTTACTGCCTCCAACAATGTCCAGAAGTAAAAGTCAGAAAAACAAGAGGAGTAAGGTACATATGCTTTCCTTCACACAACTGATGTCTCTCTTTCTGTCTTCCCTTATTGATCACAGACCATCTGCCAGCCAAGCCTAATCTGCCCCTTCAAATTCCTAAAAGCTGTTTCCTACCCTCATCAAATGCAATTCAGAAGCTGACAGTCTTTTCACTGACATCTGTATCTTGTCTGAGTCATCAGATACCATCCTGAGTCTAAACTTTTCTATTCTCTTGACTGTACTCATCACAGAAGTACAACACTCCAAAGAAGATTAATTTATTTTACCAAAGAAATTTATGACTTAGTGTGGACATCCCCAACATATCGGGCAGACTTAGCAATAGCTGTGTTACTAGCATCTTTCTTACTGCATATGCTTATTATTTCTTCTCCTTGCACCTCTATGCTTTACACAGTCTTCTAGTCCACAAACAGAATCTTCCATTCCACAAAGAGAATTTCCTCAATGACCTGCTGCCAACCTCCCACCAAGCAGGAGTCAGGAGAGCTACTAACAGCACCAGTATTCAGTATCCAGGCATGAAAGTAGATGTCCATGAGGAGAATGTTACAGCACCAAAGCTGTGGTGAAGAAATAACAGCCAGGGAGCAGTTTTTGTCTGGAAATAGAAGGTCCAAACTTTTTCTCATGAGTAGAAGCTTAATAAAATGTAGGAAAATGTTTATTTTTGCTTTTTAATTAGCTGACCTTGTTCAAATAAATGCACATTTCTCTCCTTTCAATTTTTTTTTTCAGACAGATAGGAGTTTTGAAGTCTCTACTCAAACACCATGAAGAGATTCCTAAATTATCTCCAATTAATGCTAGCAAGCCTTGTGGCACTGCCCCTGAATTAGGCTGCAGCCTCTAGGAAGGCAGGGACCATATTTAACCTATCCCTAAAAGTATCAAGAACACTCTCTGGCTTAGATAAATAATAATAAAATTGAAATAAACTAAGGATACATCCTAACAGAAGGATTAAATGGAGACTGAATTGTGAACAGTTCAGGTTCCCAAGAAAGATTGAGTGTTCTCTGAATTATATCACAGGAGATTTGTGGGATCTGATGGTGTGGATCTGTGTATCAGTGGATCTGATACTGTACTTCATTCTTATAAAGCTGTAACTAGAATGCATGTAGGCTAAGAGAAATATGGCCTTTCAAATTACAGCATAAGCATTAAGGTCATAATGAAATAAAAGGAAATTCCATGTTCATAAACTTCATACTGACTTAAAGTAAAAAAGAAGAAAGTATTAATAATGTTTGGAGAAAAATTTCATGCTATGCTCCATACAAGTTTTATATTTTTTCACACTTTTTGTAAGTAAGTATAAATATGCTTAAATACTCTAAATCAATAAGATAATTTAATAGAAAAAATAAGTCTCATCTATGGCTGGGTTGTACCACTAGCACATCAACTTATGCATATGTGAGACTATATGTATAAATAAACATACACAGCTTGCAAAGTCTTCCACTATGCCAAATATGGCCATAATATGTTTAGGGACTTTATATATGCTTATGCTGTCTTCACCTTTAGGCAACCAATAAAAAATACTAGCAATTACTTTCTAAAATGAGAGACCAAAGGAATTCCTATAAACAGGTAACTCAAACCTTTGCTAGCTCCCATGTAGTACTTTCTCATGCATATCACAATAAACAGTTCCAAGAAACTATCAAATAAAGAAGATACATACGCATTTTAGAGAAGACCAGTCTTGCAGCAAATGTTTTAGTCACAATCTTGAAAGATCTGGGCTTGGTGAATTGGATCTAAGCCTACCTCCTGTGGGACCTCCAAAATCACTCATAATCTCTCTGTAACTCTGGAAGTAATAATACTTCCTTTCTCTCATCTTTTATTGACCTCTTTTTAGATAGCAAGTAATCCAGAGTGGGGACTGTAATCATGTTTGCATGTCCAGATACACATACAAAAAAACGTAAAACAGATACATAGATACACATTAGAGAAAAATAGATGATAGATAGATAGATAGATAGATAGACAGACAGACAGATAGATAGACATACAGATAGGTATGTATGTATGTATACACACACATTTTTATTTCTCTATCAAGTATAGTGTCTAGGACAAAAGAAACTCTGTCAACAGAAACCAACAGCTTCTAGGTGATACTATAATACACACGGCAAAAAAATAATATATCTTGGCATTCTGAAAAGGATGCCCTTTTCAAATATACTGCATCTCTTTTGTCTCTGGCAAGTAGGCTTGCAAGGGGGCTTTGATTATGTTTCTGATATGTACTCCATATCATCTTTTAGAATAGTTAAATAAAGCTCAGTCACTGTATCCTCTGAATAAAGTGAAAAGGCAGCCAGAGAGAAAGAAACAGAGGACTACTTTCATATATAGTATTTGAAGTTTGAGGTCTTTGCTTTCATTTAATTTTGGAATTAATTTAAATTTAACCATTGCTTGGTTTTACTCTTGAAATAATTACAAGCAATAAATTTGTGTAGGTAGAAAAATATTTGCTTATATACTGCTTTTTATCTCTTAGATACACTCACAAAATAGCAAAAATACCCTTTGAAATACTGAGTTCAATTGCTCCAAAATATTATATATAACAGAAGAAAGCAAACCATTTACTCCACAACACCCTTCTTACCTGCCACTGAAGCATATAGAGATCTCTTCTTCTAATTTATTGTCATCTTGCTAGAAATATTTAGACAAATTAAAATTATTTCAATTTGAGTGGCAGCCCACTCTTCAGTGTCATTCCAGGACAAATGTGTCACCTACTTTTACATTCTTCTTTGATCCCAAGAGTTTTACAATCATGCATCATTCTTTGACTTTTTTCACAATCATCCATTTAGACACCTCCTGGCAACTAAACAGTGGCAGTGCATGCAGTAAAATTACTGCTGTTCCTCCCTGTCATGAACAAATATAATAAAACCTCTAACAGCAAATCAATGTCTTCACTTTGTAATGAGTATAATTATGGTAGGAAGAGGCATGCAAATCAATATGAAGATTGTGAGTAGAAGCTTTAGGTTTGTTAGTCATTTCTAGTAGCTGTTTACATATTGTACATTCATAGAGCACTTGGAAGAACAAAGTAATTCTGTTTGAAAACTGCAATACAGATCTCACAATTACCATATCAACAATACATTTCTGTATCCACAAAGCTTTAAGTATTCTCATGGAGAAACAGAGGTATCACATCTCACCTGTCCTACGCCAAGAGAGCTTGGTATAAATAGTGTAGAATTTAAAAGCACTACACAATAAAGATACCAGTGTCTGACAAAACCATTATTTCACTGAGAGGTATGATACTTCCCTCTGAAAGGCAATAAAAAGTAAATTCTACGCTGCACTGTACATAAAGAACAGTTAAAATGAAAAATCTGTGGTGTGACATCCCATGTTGTTAACAATATAGGCAGATCAAGATAAGTGGGTGGATTTGGATCATCATCAGAAGACACAAGGCCATATTTGCCAGTCTATTATGTCATGTTTCTTGAATTCATGAACGCAAGAGTGCAATAACTTTTTGTGACATGATGGAGAAGTTACATTTTATACAAGCTCTAAATACACAGGCAAGATAAATGAATTAATACCAGCAACCATATTGGTTTTTTTAAAACATTATTGAGCAATATAGCATATAGATAATTCTGAAGTCTAAAGCATACAAACTGCTCAGAAAATAGCAATAGAAAGCAAACTGTGATTGCCAGATGATTTATGTCAAATTATCCCCTACCTTTAAAAACCAAAACAGTAGGAGAATATGAGTAAGAAAATAATGTTAAAGACATTCTTTGTTAAGTTAAAAGGGGGCACAGCACCAAAATCACATACTCTATGTCTGGAGTTGATGACTGATTTGAAATGCTGTCCTCTTCCAAAAATGGCTCGTCCCATTTGGAAAGGCTATAATATTTTAGGAGCAATTGTTATTCACATTTCCCTTCAATCGTTCCTATTCAAAACACAGGCAGATTAAAAAAAAAAATGTGCAAAGAATAAGTTTAAGAGAAAACGGTCATAAAGTTGTTAGAAAATGCAACAGTTTTATCCAAAGTTTTTAACTTTAATTAACTGACCAATTATTAGCTGCTTTGATGTAACTGCATTTATCTTTAGTCACTAAAAATGTATACGATTTTGCACTTTCAAACCTATGCTTTAACAATATGCTAATTATACAGTTCAGATGATCTGGAAAGAAATCCATTTTGCACTGATGATATAAGGGAGTGACAGTACAATTTACATTAAGAAATGTTTTCTCATTTTTCTCAAAAATTGGTTTGCACTCAGCCGGAGAAATCTAAATTCAACCAACAGGCATTCCTCCCTGCTTCTCCATGGTTACAAAATAACATGACAATCTGAATGACGAACAAGATGCACATAAGAATGGGTTACAAAAACTCCGCTGGACACAGGTAGACAGGCAGTCAATGTTTTCTTTTGTAATCTGATTAAAAAGACGATTACTGTATAGAACAATTTTGAAATGCTAGTAGCAGACAGTTCTCAGTGACATTGTTTCACACATTTTGAATTAGCTATTCCAAATTGTCTAAATTAGCCCCCAAGGCAGTTGGCCAGTCCACATTCCTGACTTTAAGGGAAGGCTTCTAACTGGAGAGGCTAATATAAAGGTTCCCCTTTTGTTTATGGCTTCATTCACATACCTTTCTTTACTCCAAGTTTAACAATATTGTACCACAGTTTGCTTTTGACACATGTTTTCCTGCAACATTAATACCAACCTGTATAGACAGAGCTTGAAAGAGTGATTGGTTCGTTGTGATTTTCCTTTTAGTGTTCAAGGGACACAGACTGCATCGACTGGGAGATGACACAGTGAGAATCTTGCTTCCTGGCACACTGCTCTTCATCAGCTACAGACATCTAAGCACATGAAATTTGAGGGCTAAAAACAGTCTTGATTTATTCATTTGATTCAGAGCTATCTTGCCAGATATATTATGAAAAAAAACCCCATACCCACAACTTATCGTCAGACTGATGTTTCATTAGTTTGTGAATTCGTGGGGAAACACAGAAAATGAGTTTCCCAAGTTTTTGGGACCACATAGCTTTGCAGATACAGCTGCACCAAGTGTGGGAATGTAGTCACAGTCATTTGATGTAATATTAAACCTGTACCTATGCATAGCAAAGATAAACTTAACTCATTGTGATGATGTGCCACAGACAAGACTAATTAGTATTAGACACACGGCCTAAAATAGTCTGGCATCCAGAAGTGCAGGCCCAGAATTTTTCAAGATTATCAACAATAGTGAGCAGAACAACAGAAAAAAGATCTACAAGGATAAGTAATTCGAGTAAAAGATTACAGACTATCACACCAACCACTTTTGCAATTTTATTTAATAAAGGAAGTTTATTTAAATAATTGAGAGTCAGACTATTAAATATTTCCATCAGGCAAAATTTGGATTTTGAAAAGAACATTTTGCATATGAGAACACCACCTTCCAGTAACTGTTTCCTTATATTTGTATTATAAATGTATTTCTCACAGCGACGAATAGAACTTGAACATCAAATTAAAACCAGCAATATTAGGAGACTTAACAAGTGCAAAGACAGAAGCATGTAAGCCTGAGGATAAAGAAAAAAAATCTATCATAATATAATTCCACAAAATAAAGATGAGGGTAATCTGAAACCTATGAAAATTAATATCAAGATTTTAATTGACCTCAGCAGGTTTCAGTTAGGCCCTGCATGTTCAACATGACAGTTCAGTGTAATTTTGCAGTGTTCCTAAAGAATGCTCACCCCATCACCACTTCACCTTGTCTCCACAGTTTTTTGATTTCCACTGAAACTGAGGTGTCTGAAATTACTCTCTGCAGTTACTTCCTTCTTTGCACAAACATGTTTTCAGAGGCATTTTTGAATATGCAAAAGCAAATTTTTACAGTTACTGTTTTTCCTTTAAGAAAAGAAAGCCCTGATGAATGTGAAACTCTGCAGTGATTTTCTCTGGAATATGTTAGGGTGATAAATTGTGGACTCTGTAAAAAAAAAATAGAGGAAATTAATGGTAATTTCAAAGACACACATAAAATTCACTACACCAGAACATTTCAACACTTACAATGAGAACCACTCACACAGCATGATAGTTGTATGGAAGAGGTGGAGGACATCAGTGAGCCTCTTTAAAGTTCTATTTCAACTGAGAGATTTGTTTTGGAAGTGAGGGCATATTAAAAAAAATAAAAATTTCAAAACTGTATTTTGATTTTCAGATCACTGAAATGACTCATAACTACAAAATATTTGTCCAAATTAGGATTCCATTGTAGCTTTTTTACCAAAATTTTCTGAAGGAAGGTTGTGTTTTACATGCAGAAAAAGTTGTGGGTTTTTTCCATTTCTCCAGGAGTTTGGGATGCCAACAGCTTAACAGCTACTGACAGTTTAACAGCTCTTTCATTCTTAGTCCGTGTCACTGAACCTGAAAGCCACCCTCTAGAAACAGTGAATTTGATCAGTATTTCAGCCTAAACACATCACTGTTTCAGGTTTCATAGGCAGAAAAACAGTATGATAAATTAGACTTGGTATATCTTTTCACTTTCCTGGCACTATCTACTTGAAGCTAAGAGAAGTCATAATCTGCCAGCTGCTATATCATAGTCCTTTTAATGATACAAAAGCATGTACGATGAATAAGCTGAGGATAACTCCTCACAGTTGTCCTTGTCCCCTTGCTCCACTTTTTCTTTTGTTTTTGTTTTTACAGGAGAGAATTGTAAAATCTTTCCAGAAGATGAAGAGGTAATTAAAAAAAAAATAAAAAATCTGTACTTATAATGGAGAGCAACGCTAAGGCGGTAGGAATACTAGAGACAGCATAAACATTTGAAGTGCCCCTGTTACAGAGATGGTCTTGTGATTCAGGCATTTGCCATAACATACCTGAAAATCTTCAGTGCTTGATTTTGCAGGCTTGACTCTTCTCTTGCACTAGGTCTGTGAAACAGAACAAGAGAAAAAGATCAGTTCCCACCCATAAGAAGGCCACGTCATCTGCATTCAAAATCACAATGCTGACACTGTACATAGACATATATACAAATGATTACCTGATTCGTGTTGTCCTGTTCCAGAAATTCAGGCTGCTGTGAGTTTTCTACCTAATACCTCTCATTTTGGCATTTCTGCTGCACTACAGGCAGCCCCCGACAGAAGAGTATCATCTGATGTGCAGGGCTCCATCAAGTGAAATTCCCATTTGGCCTTTTTATCTCATGAGTGTTGGACTCTGCACAAGTAATAATACAAAATATCTCTGACCTGCAAACGATTTACAATAACATAATCAATAATGTATTTCCTGTGATCCACGTTACTGTGCAAGAAACAGCATTAAATGTGCGGAAATATTTTAAAAGAAGAAATGACAACAAATTCCAGTCATTATGGTTTTTATATTATTGCTTTCTCTCCTTTCACATATGTTTACACACAGCAGTTACACCAAGAAAAGACCATTCAGGAGTTCATTTATACAACTCACCTACCAAAGACATTGCTAATAACAGAACATTTTCCAGGGTTCTGCCTGAGGGCTCTAGGCTTTAAACTGCTGTGTTGGCCTTCGCTTACCAATGGAGAAACGTTGCTACCAATTATTTTATCTCACCCACCCTGCATGCCTCTTATATATAATGACATTTTTGAGGCTTTATATCTCTTTGCTAACGGCACTAAATGCAGATGTGTGCTGGATTTGAGGCTTGTATCTTGTAGAAGGGAAAACAGAGGCTGGTTAAATGAATGTTGGTCAAAGGACTGAGTCAAATCGCTCTGAATTCATGACCTAAAGCACACTAATGGACAGTTACCAGCAATGACACAATGTATGGAACTTGTTAACCCACAACAGCATGTTCACATATCCAAACCCTTAATTCTAAACCATAATTTTTCCATACTAAGTGATTTTCTTTCTCCTGTGCTGCGCTTTATTAATTAGAGAACATAATTATGTTTTGAATCACATTATCTATTTGAAAAATAATTGGGAGAATGTGGGCCAGAAGAGGGAATGAGAAGAAGGGTTATATGGGCTATTTACCCCTGTCCCAGCTCCATATTCATGTATTACATATAAATGAAAGTGTAGGAGAAGAAACAGGAGCAACTACTCAGGGTTCCAGTAACTTTTCCCCTCCTCTTCCTTGTGAGTGGGTGTGCACAAGAGTGTGTGCACACAGGAAACTCGGGAATAAGAACTATATGTGTCTCCATTTCCTTCAACGATCCCTTCTCTTTTTACTTTGTCTGATGTTATTTGCTCTATCAACATAACACATACCTTGCTATCAAACATCCTCATTGTTACAAGTACAAAACTTTTGTTTACACAATAAACCAGAAAGTTTATTCCCACTACATAGAGCATCTTTCCTTTTTTATAAGGGTCTTTCAGTTTTCTTCTTCCTTCTCATTCATCTTTAGTCTCACCTCCTCAGACTTTTCTCTTGGTTTCCACAAAAACAGTGTCAGAGAATCCTAAAATTCAGAATTACTGTAATTACCCATAGACCTTGCACTCTGTATTTCATCAACATACTGTGTACTTCATGGAAATCCTTTAGAAATTCTTTTTTTGATCTTATTTTTTGTTACTTTTGTCCAATGTATTATCATTCGATACTGAAATATGTAGGTAAAACGGAATTCAGCAAGCATGGCCACTTAAGAGCAAATAAGATCTAAAAATTCTAGTAAAACTGTATCCAGCTCAAGTAGCAACAAGCATCTTGACTTACTCATCTCAAAATCCATAACAAATAAATGTTGGATTTCTTCTTCTCAACAGAACTGTTTTCAAAGTTCTCTAGATGGATTATGTTATGTTTTTCCCAAGTCAAAATTAATTTTCCCTTTTAGAGTCAGCCCTTCCATGTATCTTTGAATGACTTCTGTCCCAGTGACATTTGCAATTATTTCTAACTTTTTCATTCATATGCACTTCATCCCAGTCTTCAAGGTGTCAGTCAATTCTGGCAACACCCAACTTGCTTGTCCATAACAATTTTAATAATCTGAAGTTTAGAGACTGCCATGTATATACAGCACCATGCTACGTTTTGACTGACCAACAGCATTCATGTCCAAGCAGTTAAACTGGATGCATTTGGAGAATAAAATTTTGTGTAACGGTTGATTGATATTTTACTAAAATCTAAAGATTCTAGATCTAAATCTAAATAATCTATATTTTTTTATATTCACTCATGAATTTTATAGTGCTCTCAGAAAAAAATAATTTTTTGCCTGGCAAGATTTGTTATCTTTCTTTCTTTCATCTCTTCATCATAAAAGTATAGTCTGAAGCCACTGTTAAGCTTTTTACAGACTACTGAAAAATAAAAAGTAAACCCTAACCCAAATAATTTTTGTAAAACACACCAAAGAAGCTATTCAAAGCCTTGCTATGAAAACCAAGAAATGTGTTTCATAAAGGCTATACGTTTTATGAAGTTTATATGTTTTATAAAGTTTATGTGTTTTATAAAGTTTATGTGTTTTTCATATTCTCAGGACAGAGAATAAAAAAAATTCTACCTTTAAGTTTCCACTTTCTGATGAACCACCAAACAAACAAGGAGGCTCTGTAGTCTTCAAAAGATTGGCACAATGTTTCCTACAGTTCACATTGCCAAGCAAGTAGATAATGTTCACAGCTATCCTGGTAAGAATGTGTGGTGGGTTGATCAGACCCAGGTCAGACTGTCCTGTAGATTATTCTTTTTTTGGGTCTCAACCACGTGAAATACATAACATGCAATCAAGCAACATACTGATCAATCTAAGTCTACTCTGTGTAGGTATATCTGTTCTCACAAAGGTGCAAAAGTACCTCCTGCCTGTTGGTGACATCTGCTTTTCTCATTCAGCTATGCATTTGGCATGTGAAGCAAAAGTTATTCCAATATCCTGTCTATTGTATTACAAATTCTGGGTTGTTTGCCAAAGCCTTGAACCATGTTTAAGGCCACTGAGTTGTCTCAAGTGTCAGTTTACTTAGATTTAGTCCCTGTTTCAATTTTGGCAACTTGAATCAAAGATCCCTCAAGTAACTGTTGTACAATCAGGAAATGTAATGCGGTGAGAATAGGAGGCTGCTACACCTACCACAGTCTCTTAATTTTAATGCTAAGTTTTTCCCATTTTGCTGCTTATGATATGCCTTCAGAAAGCATGATGAATGCTTTTGCATTTCAGGTTCACATTTTTATTATTCCAGAATGTGATTATTTTGGATTCCCCCCTCACCCCCAAGCATTTTGCACTATCTAGTCTGGAGATGGCAATCAAATATTGAAACTGTAGTGGTTAAATTACTTTGCTCAATTTGCAGGAAGTGCAAATTCATTTCAAGGTTGGGTGTTTTTTTTGGCAATTTTCAAGTGAAAAATTACTTGCAGATTTTTGTGCCATATCTTAGGACTGTACGTAAACCAGTATGGTTACGGCAGGCCTCTTTTCCTCATTGGTAATTTTGCTTTAATTTAGCATGATGCCCAGCTGATCTCAGAATACATTTACAGATTAATATTTCAAGCATACATTTATTGATTAATATGTGAATGCACTGCACCACTGACCCTAACCCTGTGAAACAAATACTATTTGTACAAAGGGATGGGAGATTTCTTGGGGATGCCGGCTGTTTTCACTGATCATTCCAATCCAAATAAAAATTCAATAAATACGTAATCTCACAGTTTCAACTAAAAAAAAAAAGTAAATTTTTGAACCAAGAGCTTTTCTTGAGTTGTACTGTTGATAAAAGTGCAGTTTGCTTAAAAATACCCTTTGCAGCTTCTCAAACGCAACAGATGGTCGTGGCTTCTCTTGAAAAGTATGAAAACAACGTCATGCACTTCACAAACAGTCCATCCATAAGCTTGTGCTTCAAAAGACTATAATTAAAGTCAATATATCTTCCAATAGATTACCATGTGACTATGAAAGAGAAGTATGTAACATCAAATGAATTTTCACTTATCCCCAATTTCACCCCCAGTCAACACATATATCATAAAACATTGGTATCCCTGTATTACTTCACTTGTAATTTCTCCCAAAGGATGATCCAGTCAGCAATAGACTCTTCTCTAAAATATTAAAAAAGTTACAGCTGGTTGAAACAGAACATTTGCATGCCAGGCACAGAACGTTGTTACACACATACAAGGATTTTATCCACATCATCATTTGGTATTGGGGCAGTTTCACATAATCAATATGGGGGTTTTTAATTATTATTAGAAGTCTATTATTGAAGTACACAGCTCCAAGTCCCGCAGGAAATGTCACATATCCTCTAGATGTCTCTGGAGTTTAGTTCTGAGAACATTATAACTCTGAGCAGGATCCATTGTACGGAGTCAATCATTATATTAGCATTATAACTATTCTTCAATATTTGCTCTGTGGGAAGAAACAAAATATTTTTGTGCCTGCAGTCTTGACTCTAGGCTACCCTCCACATGCACACTAAGCTGTTATTTTCTCTTAGATGTGTTTCCATCTTGAGATTTCACTCTGCATTTTAGCAACACTATTTGTGTTACTTATAGCAATATGTTGTAGTTCTATAATATTCTTTGATATATCCATATTAGAAACTGATATGGGCAAAATATTAGTCAAAAGCTGCATGGCTGAACTTTCACTATGGGAATCTGGTTTACGAAGCTGCAAATCTCATTACTGATTTTTCAGTACCCTTAGTTTCATTATACTAATAACTCTCAACATGTAAATGGACATACACTTTGGATTTACATAGTTTATTTTATGATGTTTGCCATTACAGTCATGGAAACAGAAAAGTCCCTTCTAATAGTTTTCCATAGTTTTGTAAGTGATCGTACCTTTGTTTCACACAAACTTTTGCAGATGAAACACAGTCTTCTACATGTAGCAGTATACTGCTTCTCTGTATTGGACAAAGGCATAACTTATCCAAAACTCACTGGTGTCACTTCCCATTTACTTCAGCCGGCTTTGAACGGGCATTTAGGAGACAGGCCCCAAACAACATGACTGCATTTGCACAGCCATTCCCATCCGAGGGAATGGCAACCTTACAAACTGCAGAGATGTGCAGTTTGAGAGCCATACTTCGGGCAGATGGCAAACCAAAACTTAAATGGACATGTTTCCCTGACAAGAACATACAGATCTGCACTTTTGTAAGCTAGAAATGCTACAGAGAGATATTTGTTTGCAGGAATAAAAAATGTCATCCCTTGTGTCAAACAGCAATCTGTACTTACTGAAAATAAGTCATCACTCAAGAGAAGCTCAACTGTTTTCAGTGCTTTTGGTCTTCAACAATTAGTAGTCACTTTCATTTCTGATTTTCTTCATTAAAAATACATCATCAAGAACAAATGTGATCAGTGTAAAAAGACATGACAATGGAAAACAGCGTACTGCCTTTGACCAAGATAGAAAGAAAGACTGCACGGCATAGCACAGAGTTACTAGCTAATGTATAAACTCCTGAAAAGCAAATTTACTTCATTGTAAAAACAGTGATTTTAGCAACCTTGGTGCTTCTCCTGAAGTGTAAGTAGGGAGAAAGGAAGGAATAAAAAAGACACCTTTTGATGAGAGATTATGTAGTCTCTACAATCGAGTAAATTTAGTTGCTGTTGCAGCAGAGGAATGTGATAGGAAATTTTACAGTTGAAGGAGAAATGTCACAGTATTTTGATAAGAGAGCGATGAACTTTTTTTCCCTTGTGCCATTATCAAGGCGAAGTGAACAAAATACATCATTTATAACCCACTGCTCTACCATTATCTCCTGGTGAGACACTTGTTTTAAAACACACAAGGACCTTTTTTCTCTAAGACTAAAGCTCTCTGTGAGGCTCAGTCTTCCTTTATAACCATGAAAGAAAGTTGACACTTGTGTGGGCCAAAGTTTCCAGGCAACCACACAAGGGCACTTATACACCCTCCAGGTCACCCCTCGTTCTGAAGTACAGAGGAAGCATATGAACAGTGTATGTCCCTTTGATCACAGATACCATCTGAAACTGATGTGGAGAGAAAATCCTGCACTTTGGAAGAAAGGCACTACAGTCTCCTCAAAGCTTTTTCTTACCTAATATACACGGAAAGTAAAGGTTAGCATGTTAGCGCAAAACTGCTAAAATAATTTTTCTGTTACTAGCTACAAAGCACCACTGACTCTCTCCTGACATTTAGTATTCTTGCCTAGGTATTCTTGCTCCCTGATTATTTTTTTTAAATATTAATCTCCAGCACAACAGCACAGTTGATTTACTGTACAATGCTCATTCAGCAAACCTATACACAAGCACGCAATTGTGTACAAGCACCAGAACTGTGTACCAGAGAGCATTCAGTAGAGGGGACTTCAAGTAGAGGCATGTTTCCAGACATATACAAAATTCCACAACACTTCCATATCAATATACCAAACCCACAATGTAAACAGAAAATGAGAAACATACTCTTTCAATTTATGTTGAATAAGAGACAAAATATTTGCATTCAAAGTCTGGTGCTAATTAGTATAACCAATGTCGGTTCAGTAGAATTAAATGTACATGAGACTAAGTTACCATATCAGAAGATAACAGGGAGCAATATTTTGGAGACCCCCTCATTAGTACTCACATATTTTATTTGTCCTGTAGTATGAAAGTCAGATTCAGACATAAGCAGCCAACTTAACTTCTTTCATGAAAACAAATAAAAAGCTTGTTTCCAGAAATGGCAGATGAATTTACTGGACCCCTCAGGTTATTCTGATACTCCTACATACAATGTGTTTAACAGCTCAAATGGTTTGTCTTGACTGCTAATGTTAATGCATTTGCTGAGTCAATGAGGAAAAAGACACATTATGTGAACAAGGAAAACTCTAATAAGAAAATAAAATGGAAAATTATTCATTTACATTGAAATGTACCACATTTCATTCTAACAAAAAATAAAGAAAAACCCGAGACAAGCCTAATTATAATAAAAATGACTGCTTCAAGATCATTTTTAGATGCACAAACACAGGATATATGTTTATGTAAATACTCATCAAAATACTGCAGCAGATAACAGAAGCTGAATTAATTGTCACCTTAAGCTTCAGTTGCACAAGTAAAAAGTGAGAAGGAACGCTACAGATTTTGAACTATTTACCAGTTTTCACCTGGAGACAGGTATCTACAAAAACCTCTATCAAAAAACCCAAAGTAAAATAAAACAGAACACATTTCTATTTTCTTATTTCTTATTCCTTTCTACTTAAATTAAAAGAGACAGCCACAGTTCTTCAAATTTTTGCTGATTTTTCCATTATTTTGGGAACCTTCCAAAAATCCTTAACATTTTCAGAGATGAAATTCCAACCAAATCATTGCCTGAATAATGAATGCAAAAGCTCTGATCATAACTAAATTATGAAACTGAAGAAATAAATTAATAAGGTGAATACAGTATGCTATTACTATATAAACATTTTTGTTCCCCATTGCACAACTAAAAACAAAAATCAGAAAAAATATTTATGTTAAATATAAGACATTTCAAATGTTTTGCTGAATTACATAATACTTCTCCTAGTGTTGTAGAAACACTGCCAGATTCATTCAGATGGATAGATGCTTGAAGCAATAAAGAATATTTAGAAGTTAAGTCGTTCAGGACTCTGAATGAAATGAATTTAGCAATATATTCTTTCAAAGCTTTCATATAAGACCTATCATTTAATTGTCACACTCCAAAGCTGGTGGGCAGGTCAGTCTATTACCAAGCTTTTATATTTAACTTTGGTGGAGTGTGGTTGGTCTAAGACCAACAGAGTCTCTCAAAACAGGATGATAAGTTAATTTCACAGTTATCACAAAATAACATATGATATTAGGTGGTAGCGACATGATAACTCCACTGGAAACAATGGTAATTACATAGTAAATCGTGTCAATGATACTGCATTATCTCCTAACTGTTCAATTAACTCGTGTCACCACTGCATACTATGTTTAGAAAGTTGCTGATGCAATATTTCCGTATCATAATTGCAAAGATAGCTGAAGAAGATAGTACTCTATAATTTTAGAAAGTTTCTAATACTACTTGGTGAAACTATTTCTACTATGGAAAATAAACAAACATTGCATTGAGGTGAACAATGAGACCTGAAAACCTGGAAGATACCACCTGAAGTGGAAACAGGTTGGCAAGACTGTCATCAAATTACTTTTTCTTCTTTCATGCAGGGAATCAGACATTATTTCACAAATTGAATTCCAATTGATATTTATTCAATTAACCAATGGTAAGAGCCCTCAACCATCATTAAAACAATTACAGATTTAATCCCTGAAAAAAAGTAACTTCTCCTGTGCTGTGCAGATAGTCTGATAAATATAGATTACTTTATAGTAAGGGAATATTCTTAAATTTTAAAATAACACAAGGATGGAAAAAAAAATGAGCTTTTCTATAACTCACTCAAAAAGCTCCACTTTCACCAGTGACACAACTGGCCGCCTTGTTTTCAGTCATACAAAACAAAAGTCCAGTGAGGTTAAAGGAATCACTCAAACATAAAATGGAATAAAGTGCTGCCAGGAAATACAGGGCTATTTATCTTGTTATTGCCTTTTAATATTCAAGACTGCAGGATATGATTGTTCTCTTTGAATGGTGTCATGTTCTGCTCATCCATACACCATTGCTTTGTAGTTCAACAAGTTTATTCTTAGCCACTATTTTTGCGAATACAGAATTAAATCATCAGCTGGTACAAATCAGAGTTATAGCTAGATCAAAGCAAGGCAGACAAAAGGTGCTATGCTGATTTACATCATCTTAACATCTTGCTCAGCTATAGTTCTAAGAAAGAAATGTGAGTCAATCCCTAAATACTGACCAACAGAAAGGTTTAAAAATCTCTGTGTGATAAGCATGCTTTGGGACACAGGCACCTAAGAGACAAGGAAATTTTTCCAAATGTCCCAGGGTATCTTCATTAGGAAACTTGTGGCAATTAAAGCATGCTTTAGACTATACAGCAACATTTACCTGCAACAAAACCACTTCTGAAGCATGACAATGTTTTTGTATTTTTCAATTTTCCTTTGTGACAATGCTATTTCATACAGCTTGTTTAGATTTGAGCACCTCTTTCAAGACCAACTCCACCTACTTTTTCATCTCTGCTCATACTAGTTTTGTGGTTATAAGAATACAAAGGAATCTGCATGAATTTAGTGCATGATTCATTTCCAGCAAATCAACACACATACTTTCAATTTGTTATGCATGAGAGACGTGTAAAACTATAGAGGTTTGGGCCTCTGGAGGACAAAATAAGCAAAATATGTAAGCATTGTATCTAAATCATAACTGAAGTTAAACTCTAATTTTAACACACAGACTGCACAGTGAATTCACAAATACCAGGAAGGACTTTAAAGGTATCAGACCACATCCTAGATTTGTCCTTGGCTGTCCTACAAATGTACTATGTAACTGTCATCTATAGGGGCCGACCTGTGCTCCCAAGGTGTGACACAGTTCAAGCGATGCTTCCACTCCCCCTTCCCCGCAGTCTTCCTTCTCCCAGTCCCCAAAAGATGCTACTAATCTCCTGTGCGTGGCCCTGCCTGACTGCTTCTTCTGAGGTTATGGATGTCGCATTGGAAACTAATTATTGGCAAGTAAGGAAATAAAACAAAACCCCTAAAGTTTAAACTCAGGCCAAAGCTCTCCCAAAATGAGGATCCCAGTAAGGTAAGGTAAAAATTCCTCAAAATTCAATCTCTTTAGTGCTAATTAAGCATCTGAATTTATGCCATTTCCAGTCTTACATCCAGTGAGTTACGGAATAAGAGTACAAGTACAAAAGCAAGAGATGTCAGCAAGAGTAAATAAAACAAAGAAAAACAAAACTAAAAAATTCTGCCCCAAATTATAAATAATTTAGTAAGTTAAACTAAAAAAAATTCTGCAGATAAAAAAAAGGAAGAGAGAAACCATGTGCATTTTCCACTTCTAACAGCAAAACAGTGCAGTGGGAGGACTCCACGCTGCTCCAAACTGGGAGACTTTCTGGGGGTTTTTGCAGTTTATAATGCATTTATATTTCTCAATTTGGCAAAAGTCTCTCAATACAGAAACATCAATTCAACCTTCTGAAAGTGGTCTGAATTATAAAACCACAAATCAGACAATCATTATGTGCTTTACTCCTTTGCCAACTTTTGTAACTAGTGTAGCAGATAATAGCGAAGCTGAAATTTAAAAAGGGTTGTTTTGATTGTTTGGGGTTTTTTTGTTGTTAGGTTTTGGTTTTTTTTTTTGGCTTTACCATCTTCCAGCATCCTCCATAGAACTTTTGAGAAACGAGACATTTCTTTTGAATCAGATATCCATTATCAATTTGGACAGAGAGCGTCTGAACCAGTATTATCTGCAAATGATTTATGAGGGCAGGTATTTCTCTACCTGAACGTTTTAGTGAAACCATAAATATCAGTAGAGACAGAGGCTGAGATTCAAAGAAAAAGCCTTGAAAAATATTTTATATGAGAAGCTACTTCCATCTGATGAAAATTTTAATTTACCATTTATGAATTTTCATGTTAGCAAGATCTCTCCTGCTTTCTTACTGATATTTGAAACATATTTACTATAAATACTTACCTATTAGTAAAACCTACTGAACTAAGCCGACTGATCAGATGTCTTCCCATTGACTTCAACTAAGAATATCTGAGTCTGAAACATTATTCAGAAGAAAAGAATACATTCAGTATAGCACTGTAAAACCAGCATTTTGAAACGTTCATGAAGAATATCCTCAAAAATCCTTAGAGAAGCAGTATCCCCTTTTCTGTTATGTAACCTGCAACATATTAAGCACCATTAAGGCATTTACCTTTGGGAGTCATCCATCTCCCCCTCTCTAAAATGGTGTCTGTAATTCTTTCTCCTAAATGGAGAAGGATGGTTTTATGCAACAGCTCTATGTGGAGTACCTACCTCAGGGTGGACTAGATATATGCAGCTCCTTTGGCCTTCTCTTCAGACTCAGTTTGTTCAGACCTTGAGATTATATTGGAAGCACCATACAGCATTACTAATACAAAAATTCAAAACCAGTTTAATGATCTTTTTGATTTATATTAAATTATTATGAATTTCCAACATAGTCTATTTTATGAAAAAGACAAAAAGAGAAAAAAAAAGCCTGTTGTCTGTGGAATTGATTTTTTAATAGTTAATTTAATCTTCTAGATATTCAAGTTTTTCTGAGCATTTTTTTACCCTTTTCTTATTTCTGTTTATTATTTATGTTCACTTATTTCTCAGTTATTATTAGTTGGATCAAAAATATGTTTCTATAAATGGAAATGTAAAGAATCCTCTTTTATAGTACTGTAAATGTGTTCAGCCAAAGAAAATGTTATGGAAAAGCATGTACCTACTAAAATTCAATTGTTAAAATAGAAATTTACATATGTGCCTTTCAATACACTACCTTCATTAGGACATTTAGATACTTATCTAACAGTTAACTAGGATGTACACATGCTGGATTATATTCTATATTTACAGTTCTAATAATGTATATATTAACTATGTTTTCTACCTGAAGATTTCAAAGTGTTGGAAAGATAAAAATGAATAAAGCATCGCTTCTTCCCATTTAAGATATCAAGTTAATATTAGCCTTCTTTCACGGTTAATAAAAACAATATATCAAACCTAACTGAAAGTCTCTCAGTTTTGTGCAGCTCGGGTTGGGCTTGACTTTAGAACTTGATTTCCAACATGTTTCTAATTCACCAGTGAAGCCCTTTACCTGTGAAAATGAGGTCCTAAACACCCAGAATAGGGCATCAGGGTGCTGGCCAGTATCACAGAGGAAATAACTCAGTATTCTCATTTTTCATATTTTGCTTTTATGACTCCAAAGCCATCTGGTTTTTACACCATCTGTTTCAAAAACTGAAGAGAATAGAGAGTTTTGCTAGCTTTGTATAATACAGAATGTACAGCTGTAAAGTGTTTATGATTTATTTGCATGTATGATCGATTTTTTTACTTAACTGTGATAACACAATAAATATAATATTGC
The DNA here is from genome assembly GCF_047716275.1 of Strix uralensis. NCBI lineage: Eukaryota > Metazoa > Chordata > Aves > Strigiformes > Strigidae > Strix > Strix uralensis. The sequence continues at coordinate 153,648,857 of NC_133972.1, read as the reverse complement.
CCAAGCAATCCAGGGAAGCAGCTTCACCATGGTGAAGACCCCATTAGGAAGGACTGTAAGACCTAACTCAGATTTCCTTCCTCATATTTATTGTGTAAGGGAACATACATGGAAGCCACTCTACGAGTTGTAGAAGAGATTGTGAAAGGCAAAAGAGGAACCCACAAGCCTTTCGCACCCTTTTTTAGCTCATCACTGAATGGTGTTCATCTCAGAGACTCTAAATCCTTCCTGTCAAAATATAAAGGGTTCAGTCAGGGCCAGTAATCCAGCGCAACGAGGAGGGAGAAATTAAATGACCAAGAACTGCTGCAATAAGGGTGTAAAGGAAAGAGGAGGCTGCCACTGCAGTGGGGCTGCACAGAAATGCTTAGAACATCCTGCAAGTAGCAACATGGAAACACTGTGATGAAAAATTGCTACATTTTATTAACATATGGTTATGCCATAACATAAATACATAAAATAAAACAAATGAATTGCCAGAAAAAAAATATTCTCTGTGTACAGCTACAAACAAGTGTATTTACGATTGATGGGTTTTGCATAACCCTATAAAAAAGATATGATACACAGGATTTTAGTAATATAGTTACTAGAGTGAACAAGAAAACCATTTTCCATCAAATTACTGCCTCCTTCCCCCTAAAAAGTATCTGACTAAAGCAGAGATAATGTAAAGTTCAGCTATCAAAAATGGCTTCATTAAGAACTTTAATGAAGCACATGGGAGCCATTTATTGACTCCTCAACTATTAAGACATAGCATTATTACTGCTTTAATAGTATTTCCATTTTCATTTAGGAAATAACTAATCAAGGGATCAATGTACCAAAGACTTTATTTTCTCTCCCATGGGTCACTGAAAGTACATTTTTTAAAATGCAAAAAACGTAAAGGCAATTCCCCCCAGTGCCATATCACATAAGCAATTTAAAGAAATAACAAGGAATGCTAAAGGTCAATGGCTCCCGATCTAAGCCATGTTATAAAACAAATGAAAATTGTTCGTGGTAATTCTACCTTTCTGGTGGAAGTAAGAGATCGCTTTCACATCAAAGAGGCTTACCTCCAAAGTATGCAAAGCACCTCCACCCTGACCTGCTGTCAACCTGTGAGACATTTCTATTTCTCAGCCTCACTTAGAATGCAAACTACTGTTTTCCTGGTAGTTCTCACAGCTCCACTTCCTTTGAGGTACAGATGTGTAGCCAAAGAACCCAATCAGATAACATCCATTTACATATTTATAAAGTCTCCTGTAAAATCTCGTATCAATTGTTGCCACTATATATAGCCCTTTCAAAGTATCTTGTGGGCACAAGCGCTCCACTGCACTGCTCCCTTCAGGAGTCCAGATATATCGTATAATGTGATTTCAATGTAAATGTGGCCCATCACACAATCATACCACTTCACAAACTCTTTTCTGCTGGGGTAGCTTAAATCTAAACACACTCAAGCAGCTTGCTGCACTGGAGCAAGATTTCCTCCACATAAAAAAAGTCAAAACCCCCAACACAACAATGCCAAGGAAAAAAAATCTGAACATTTTCTGCAGAAAGATGGGCCGTCTCCAAATCCTTGTGCCCTATCAGACAAATTAAAGTAAATCAAGCATGAAATGAAGCAGAAGAGCCCCGAGATAAGGCTCCTTTAAGTCGTTTACAGATTAGGATAGAGAGAGGTGCATCTGGTCTCTGGCAGTGAAGGAGGCCAGTTTCTCATCTCACAATAGCAGCCTGTGTATAGGATTACCTTACCTTGTCACTGACAAGGGAAAAAGCGCCTGCAAAATGTCTCTAACTAACTTCCTAATGTTCCCAGCTAAGTTCTCTTATTAAAGTATTAACTGTTACAATGATAGAAATAAATTTTGATAAAACAAAATAAAAACAGACACTAGTCTGATTTATGAGCTGGTCAGACACTGATAAACTGGAGGCTCTGCTACCAGCAGATGAGCCTCTTCGCTTATCAGTCAGGATTTCACTGCTAGAGACAGCAGATAACTTTCCAACTGGAATTAGTGATTCAGCGAACTGTGTGTTACTGGTTGGACTGGTGCTCTAGCAGCACCTAAAAGGGCCTCTTGTGTTATCAGATGGGATTTTCCACTGCATGCAGCGAGATATTTCCCTGCTGGAAGTGAGGGCCAAGCTCAGAGGTCTGCACAGCTAATGGTTAAACTCCTTCTCCCCTTGCAGCAAACCAGCCTCTCTCCTCTTATCAGCTGCCATTCAGCTTCTACAAATTGAAGACAGTCCTTCCTTCCTTCCTTCCTTCCTTCCTTCCTTCCTTCCTTCCTTCCTTCCTTCCTTCCTTCCTTCCTTCCTTCCTTCCTTCCTTCCTTCCTTCCTTCCTTCCTTCCTTCCTTCCTTCCTTCCTTCCTTCCTTCCTCCCTCCCCTTCCCTTCCCTTCCCTTCCCTTCCCTTCCCTTCCCTTCCCTTCCCTTCCCTTCCCTTCCCTTCCCTTCCCTTCCCTTCCCTTCCCTTCCCTTCCCTTCCCTTCCCTTCCCTTCCCTTCCCTTCCCTTCCCTTTCCCAGGAAAACTTGGCTCTCCCGCAGTGCCATCACCCACTTCTGCTTCTCCGCTGTGGCCTGTTCACCCAAACTCTGCAGCCCCAGGGGCGACCCGGCCCCTTCACCCCAACCCTACAGCCCCATGGATGACCCGGCTCCCACCGCACCCATGCTGTTGTGGTGCACTGCCCCACAGGCTGTGCCTGGGCCCCACAGACGCCTGGGCCCTACAGCCGCCTGGAGTCCACATCCATGTGGGTCTCAGGCCCACCCAGGCCCCACAGCCACCAGGGCCTCACGTCTGCCCGGGCTGCAGCAGGTGTCACCTTAGAGCAGGGCAGGCCATGGCTGCGGGAGTGCTTCAGCACTGCACTGAGGCAGGCTGTAGGGGTCTGCAGGGGTAAGGCAGTCTGCACAGTCGCTCAGGTTCCATCCACCTTGACCCCACCATGCTCAACACCTTGCAATTTGGGTAGGAATACTGTGCTTAATGAAATTGCTCCAGATGTGCCCCTTGTTTTGCTGTTGTGTGCTATCCTACACATGCAATGACAGCTCTGGGTGCAAAGACATGTCCTAGACCTTAAACAAACAAAAGTAAGGGTTCTCTAGGAAGCACAGCAGTAATAAAACACCGTTATTTAGTAAGAAGAAAGCAGGCACATGCAAGATACCACATACTCCTAGCTGGATGTGTACAAAGCTGCCTTCAAAAAAAGTGAAGTAACAAATCCACTTAGAATTAGTGCCTGCTTTAAAATTTCCACCTTTTAGTTCTCTCTGTGAATACTGAAAAAATACACAAAATGTATCTTTGTGAATACTGGAAAAATACAGAGTCTGGATACCAAAACAGTAGTATAAAAAAGAAAAAAAGCACACTTTACTCCTTAAAGACATCTTACATCACCTGTTCTTCCATAAAGAATAACGACCTACAGGCTCTCTAATTCACATATTCATAACAGCGTATGTACTGTGTGTTCCAACGGTGAAAACACACAGTATAATGCTTTTTAATTTACTGAAACTCTAGAATGAAGAAAAATCTCCCACCATTACAGTAGCATAAACTAGTTCTAGATCAAGATAGCACTGCTTTACCCTCAAAGTTCTAAAGAAAGGGTGTACATGCACTTTTTTTGCCAAATGAGAATATTTAAAAATAGACCTGGGCATTTGTTCCTGATACACAAAGAATAAAACAGAAATGACCCAGAAAGCAGAGTATAATTTTACTGAACTAATCCAGAAAGAATGTAGGGCAGGATAGCAGGAAGTATGAAATTGTCCTTCAGGCTTTAACTGCCAGACCCTAAATCGATGGTGCTTCAGGAAATCTTTCTAAATTTATGAAAAAAGGAAGGCAGAAGGCACTGCACCTCACCCCAGAGCACTTTCTCCACCAGCCTTTCACATCACACTGAACCCCTTGCATTCTTCCTGCACGTTTTGGATATTTGTAAGAACGTCTCCAGCTCCACACAATGTTCAACCCAACCAAACTGAACCAGGTCCTGCCCCTCCTAGTCCTACACACAGACTCCTCTGAAGCAGTGATATCCCCTTACTTGCCTTGCCTACTGCACACTCAATAAGGTTTTGAGGATGGGGGTTTTATTTTCTTTTTGAAGACTATTTCTCTGACTTCATTAGCCAGGCATCACTTGCTGCTATGAAAATGAATAATGTCCCATATTATCACCCAAAGATCTCATGAACTAACTGTGTTACACACAGGACAGGTGGATGAAATTATACATAGAAACACTCCCACAGGAGGCACCTTTTATCCTTTCAAAAGACTGTCTGGGCAAGGGAAAGGCAAATGAAATTTCTTTCCTCACTAACTGTCAAGACTAATTTCATCTGTCCCCAGCACTTTCAACCACAACCCCTCCTTCCCAATGAGATAGATGAATTTCTGTTTCTATGTTAAAAATAATGCCAGTTCTCATTTCACTACTTCTTACTTACCTTTTAAAATGTACACTGCAAAACTGTACCAGTGCAATATCTTACACTGACACATATGATGAAACCATGATGAAAAATTATAAATGAGTGCCTTACTCTGTCTGCATTTTGTATGAATGAATGATCCAGAAGGTAGAAGTATCCAAGCTCTCTGTGGGAGATTAACACACCTGATTTGCAGCTGCTGCCCTTTTTGGAGGCATACACCAGTGAAATGTGAAGCCACTGTAAAACACAAATGATTTACTAATGTTTTGCACTCATTTATTTCCCTTATTTTTGCTGTTTGCACAGATCTACAAAGGGTATGGGGCAAAGGAAGAACAAAGTATTTTTATTTGTACCCTAAAATTATTCTCGGTGAATGGAGATAATATAATTTTCTTCTGTGCAGAGAACTGATATATTTACACATCTGTGACCAATTGATGATATCTAACAAGCACTCATTGCTTGCTGTTTTCAAATAATAAACTAATGTAAATTATGCCAAAAAAGATAAAGGGACATGCTTTATTTTCCTATTTATTAATACTATGAGAAGGTGATGTGTTTACATGATATTTACACTGCTCCTGTTTTTGTATCAGACTCATAAAACTCTTAGGACAAATTTTTGTTACCTTGTTGTATCAGAAAGACTCAAAACTGTTTCACACCACACTAAAACTGCACATATTTGATCCATAAAAGTTACTTTTTATTCAATAATGTACTATATTATGCAACACAATTTCCCGTAAGTTCCTTTGAAAGCTGTAACTGCTGGCATTTCCAAAAACATTTCCAAACTTGACAGTCCTTCTACACTGTACATGCAAACCAGATTCTTTGAGCTGTATATGACCTAGTACAGGATACTGTTATAATAAATGATATGGATATTAATGACGTTAAATGATAATAAGTGACAACTGTATGAAATCCCTTCTTATTAATTACCATTCTGATTAACTGCTACTCAGATTCTTGCTGAAAAACCAAAGGAGCTGCAGCAGTTCTAGATTCACCAGTAGTTTTGATGATCTTTACTAGTCAGTATTAACAGTGCGGTAAATAATAAAATGTTATATGACCCTGCTTAGGCATAAATGCAAGGTAATAGACGGCATTTTAGTCTGATGGCCTCTATCACCAAACCAACAACAGCATTATACTGTTTTCCAATTTTTACTGTCAAACACACGTTTGAACAACATAATTTTAAATTATTTTTGTGTTCCATTCTTACAACATTGAAAAGCAGTGAGGAAGATTTCGGACTGCTCACGGATCTCATATACTAAAATGAACTCCACAGATTAATGGCTTCTGAAAATACAAAATGCTGCTGTATTTTCCATTTTATAAGCATAGTACCTAGTACAAAACGTCTGGTGAGATATCCTCAAACCCATGGGCATCTGCAATGCAAACATAAATTTTCTCTGATAATCTAGCACACCAAAGAAAGGCAAAGATCTATGCTGGTTATATCAGCCATCAAGATGACACTGACATTGCATTTTTTGTAATCAGCACAATGCAAATGAGAGACGTGATGCAGTCAGTATCATATCCAACCATGTTGACTCCCAGTTTCAATGGGCAGGTACATGTTTACAGCTGGGTCAGTGGCAGGTCACTGTCAAGATGAGTGAAGAGCAAGTCTTGAGTTCACACTTCAGGGTCCACAAGATGACATATACACTTATACTCCACTATAGTACTTAAGGTAGAATTCATTTCCAAGTATGTACCTCTAACCAATTATGAAACAATTCAATGATTTAGCCAATCTAACCAGAATCCATTTTAACCCTATGAAACTTTTGCTATTCTTTAACAATATCTTATTAGAGCTACAGACAATATTCAGGCCCTTTATAATAAGAACTGAGCTATGAAAAATCATGAGCTTAATTTCATTGATTTATACAGTAAAACAGATTTAAACTGACTCGTGTGCTTCCAAACAAAAACACCACAGTGGAAGACAAGTGAATGCATTATACTTTTAATATTTTTACAATACCTTATGACATACTCATTTTATCTGAAATACGGTGTTATTTTTCTAACGGGCTTAGTTTATGATTTTAAACAGGATTTTATATATTTAAAGTAGAATTGTAAAATACTCACAATATATTGCACTCTGTTCCTATACAGCAGATCTGATTTCACTGAAGCAAAGCTGGTCCAAATAAGGGATCTCTGAAGACCGCAAACTGTTATCAGCAGTTTTAATAGACTAAGTGCATGCAGGATGATCAAGTTTGATAGACTATGTAGGCTCATATATTTAAATCAGCAACACATGCAACAACTTAAAAGAAGGCAAAAGTTTTACCCTAGGCTGTCTTTCTTAAGTTCTTGGGCCAAAGTGACAACTGTATTTTACCTTTCTGAATGTATGTCTACTTTGTATAGTCTTTCTGTGGGACAGAGGTAGTTGAGGTAGCATGAACATGTAGTATCCCAAGTTGCAGAAATAATCTAACTGGGGCATCACAGAGCTATGCAGGTTAATTAAGCTTTACTAATCTCATTTTTCTTACTTTCTTAACTTAGGCACACCTAAATTATTTAGCATCGTTTAGCTAAACAACAGTTCTTCTCCCCAGATCAAACTTCTCTACATTTCTCAAGAAGCATGTGTATTCTGATAAAGTTTCAAGTATAGACAGTCTAATGCAAAGCAGCTTAGAGAACTGATTTTCACAAAGACATAGGGAGACCCATTTAGGTAAAGTGACAGATTATTATGAACATCCAGGAAGGCACACTTTTGACTGCTATCCCAGACCCTCTTAAGCTGATTTGAGACATGACCATATACCTCACTAATGCTTCCATATATTTTTCGTAGCAGACATACTAAATAAACTTTTCTGTTAAAACAGAATTCATTCAACACCTTTTAAACCTGTGCTTGAAGGAACTTAGACTAAAGTACTTATGAAAAATAATTCTGAAGACAGCCCATCAGTCTAGAGTTCAGGATAGAAACAAACAGAAACAAGGAACAACCACTCTGTGCCAAAGTCAGTGGTCTCTGTTGGATGAAGCATGTGCTGTGCACAGTAGAAGCATTAAACTGTATTTCTGTTCAAATAAAACAATACACAAACTAAATAAATGAAGAATGGAACCCTTAAACCTTCAGCCGCTCTCTCAACAGTCTCTATAACAACTCTTAAAAAGCACAATAACCAGTATTATTATGCTAAGCAGTACCTATTCATATAGCAGTATACAGTGCTTCCCTCCATAAGCTCATGGTCTTATAAACACTTGAAAAACCTATAAATACTTGTTTTAACAGACCTACAAATATATTCAAGTGTTCTTGACTATACACACTTGCAGCACTAAAGCCATTTCTAAGGGGGGGTGGTAAGAAATTTATCATACAACTACCGTTCATCAAAAAACTGTTGGCTATTTTCACTTCAAAGATACAAGTGCATTTCCCTCCCACCTCTTTCTTGCATGTATCAGTAAAACAGATTGTCTCTTTTTCTCTCTTTGCACAGATTGCATATTTAATGCCAATCAGTTTACTAATTACTCCAAAGTTAAAATGAAGCCTATATTTATACAGGTAGATGAGGGTTCATTTATTCCTTGCTTTCAGGGCTCTGACACTAGAAATAGGCTAAAAGGGGGACCAGTGGAATGGGGAGGAAATTTTAAAAAATGGTTTGGTTCCAAATACTCTAATTCCCATTATAAGCATACAACTACTTTATCTTTCTTTTTTTTGCCATTAATTACAAATAAATTCATCTTTCTCTTATGAAGCCTGAAGTTTGTTGTTGTTGTTAGATGAGTTGCATTCAAACTCCAACAAAAAAGATGAAGCCAACATTGAAATTCATCTCACAGTCCAGAATTTACTTAACGGCCAGCCTGTGCGCTGTGATAAACGGAATGATGATCCGGCAACATGTCTTTATCCATGGTTTGCTTTAATTAACGCTGGCTTGTTTGTTGAAAAGATGATTAATATGCCAATGAAAATTGCATAATTGAATACCACAACACTGGCACAATCAGAAAGACACATGCAGTTTTTTGATTAACATTTATTATTATTATTATTATTATTGTGTGTTTTAATGTACTCTTCTCACTATGAAATGATGCAGTTTTTGACCGAGAGGTGAGCAAAAGCCAGGTTAAGCGCAGGATCTTCCATAGGCAAGAAAAAAGACATGATGCAATTTAATCATGCAGAAATAGTTCTGCGGTCAAGCAGACATTTTTCCAAACTCAAAATAGAAGCAAAACCACATCATAAAAAGAAAATACAGGGAAAATAACAAGCTATAACAGAAAGCATAAACACAACCAACAAAAATACAAATGGCAATGACCATATGACAAAAAGAAAAGAAGTATGAAAAATCCAAACAATATATTGAATATCATAAGAATTAGTATATGTGAAGCAGAGGAAACAATTTTTAAGCAACAGAAATTATAAGGAACTTTTAGTCTAAAGGCACCAATGTATTATTACACTAACAAAGCACTAAGAAAAGGAAAACTGAAGTACCATCCTTTTCCAGAACTTCATGTGAACAACTCTCCTAACTGCAATTTATTAACATACTCATCTGGTTAAATCCATGTTATGACTGGCACAGCAGTGCCAATTAAGGTATGGACCAGGTTTTATTTTACCTATACCATTAATCTGTTTGGTTTTCCTCTATTTACTTATCCTTACTGTCCAACTTAAGGCAGATGTTAATGATACTTAATACCAATTCTCACGCAAAGACTAACTTTTAAGGGGCAGTAAGATCCCTTTTCTTTGCAAAACAGAATTCAGACTTGCATATCAATTCAATAGGATATATAATAGTTCTGTAAATACCTTGGCTATTTTGGAAATCAGCTAATAGTAAAACTGACAACTTCTGAGCTAAGGTAAGCCAGAAATATTTCCAGAGTTCTCCCCCAAAATTAGTATCTACATACTGACTTCATACTTTCTCCAGCGCTTTAAGCAGGCACAAGAATTTTCTGATAACTGAAATTCCATTATTTAGATTAATAAACACTTGCACAGGATAACACAAAGCAAATACTGCTGCACCTTTACTATAATCAAATAAAACAGCAAGGAAAGATTCCCACTTATTTCTTTCTACAAAAAGCAGCACCAGAAGCAAGATTTCTGCAAGAATTGCTTTTCAAGGATCCTTTCACATTGTCCTTAGATGGATGAGCGGAAAAAGGAAGGAGAAAAGCTCCCACAGGAAAGCATTGCATGCTCCAGCTGCAACCTTTAATGACTTCTGTGGGTCTATGGTGACCATTGGAGGTACTGCATGCCTCTCAAAAATTGCTAGGTTACAGCTGATCCTGAGCACAAGTAGTGAGAACTCAGCTGAATAGTAAGTGTAGCTTGGAAAAGCATGACTACGTAGTGAGTGAAGGACATCCATCCTCCTGCTTCATCCTCCGAGGCCATTTATCCTCCTCTAGGCTCCAAGCACAGATTCCTCAATATTTTGCTTTGAAATGAATATATTTTCAAAGAAAGAGCCTTTGTAACCATCTTGGAGGCACATGAAACTCACAGGATTTCTAAGCAAGAGGCCCAGCAAGGGCTTCTCCCACCTTACCTGTGCCTTTGGGAGACACTGATTTTCCAGTATGCAGTTTAGCTTGGGGGTTATTTAAACACCTGAATGTCCACATTTGCAACTCAGTATTCAGAAAATACTGGCAGGGGAAACGAGATGGAGATTCTGTTTTTTAAGAGCCACAAAGGAGCCAGTCTTGTATTTCCTCACCCTGCCCTTCTTAGTATAACTAAAAAAGACCCTTTACCTTATGGGGGGAGATCTTAAAAAAATACAAACTATCGTATTAATTAGGGGCAGAGAATTATAGCTACTGAAAACCTGTCCAAATGAAAAAAAGAAAATTCACTTGGGAAATATCTGGTTGCTGAAAAGGTATGAACATTTTAAATTAAACGATATTAAAAAATATTTGATCTAAATCCAAACAAGTTAGAAAACAGAAGTTCTGAACTGAAGAAAAGTTCATTCTTAGGCATAAGTCCCTGACAATAGAAATCATTGAGGAATTCCTGCAGCTTTAAAGAAAATAAAACTTCTCAGGGTCATGATCTAGGAAACAGTGAAGCAGCTGGAAGTGCTGAGGCCCCCCACCCTGTGCAACATTTAAACCTTGATGGACTCAGCCCTATCCAAAAAGCTGCCAGGGAAAATACTACATTGTCCACCATGGGGACTCACAGCCAGATCAATCTTCTCAATTTCTCTGATATTATAATCTTGAAACTTGACTGTTTTCTAAACACATTCAAGTTGTGGTATCAGCAGATTCAAACGTTTAAGTCCTAACAAGTATCACTGCTCATATTACTCTGTGTAGAGGCACACACTGCAATTTGCTTAACTGCAGACAATGCCTGCTGTCCTGGACCTTTCTAGGCATAAATTTAACATAATATTTTTTTTCTAAAATTGTATATCAAAATTGTATATTTAAAAACCCAACAATGTTCAGCTCTACAGCTATGAAGCTTAAGTTTCATTTAGTTGACTTTTAATTTACATTACTTTTGAAGTAAATAAAATATTTTGCCTTTTTATTTCTGAGTTCTTCCTAAATATTGTAAGCCTTCTGTAGGGGTGCAAAAGAAGTAGAGGTGACAGAGAAGACAGAAGTATGTAAAAGCATGAACAAGTCAGGTGCAGTAAAAAACATTTCTATTTCCTACACTTAAGGAACCAGAGATCACCAAATAAAACAATCAAACAGGAGGTTTAAAATATACGAAAAGAAGGTTATTTTTCTACCCAACACCAGGGCAAGAATGTGAAAGTCAAAGTTACAGCAATACCAGAAATTCATACAAGAAAAGTTCAAGATTATCAAATGTAAATGTAAAGTTATGACCTCTGATCAAGGAAGCTGAAGAGTGCAGAATACCAGAAGATGGCTAGGTATAAGAGGGGAAGTACCACTATATGACAGCCATGTGCTTACCATCTTTCCCATTTTACCCATTACTGGGCACTGCCACAGACAGATACGGTTCTAAATAGTTCATGACTACCCAGTAGAGCCTTAAGACATTTCTTATGCAAATTCAATGTACTAGACCTTTTAACGTTTTCCACAAATCTGTTTTCTACAGCCTTCAATCACTATTATTTTTTTTCCCTGTTTTTTTTTCAGATTTGTCAGTATTTTTCTGCTATTGAGACATGTGAAACCTAGAATGTAACTCATTCAGTCTCATTGTCAGACCTAGATTTTAATTCCTGAGTAGGTTTTTGGACAATCAACTTATTTTTCCCTAGAAGTTTCTAAAGATTTTTCCCAACTTAGTATTATTTTAATAACCTTATTCCAATAATTAATGAAGTTATTAAGTACGGCCAAATAAATAAATACTTACCAAGAACAGATCTTTTTACATCACTGCCAGATGGTGCCCTAAAAATTCAATACTCTATTATTTTATGAGAACCTTATGTTTACGATTCTTGAGCCAGGTTCACTCAACATGATTGCATTCACATATACGCCAGTTTGAATTAATCAGTTTGGGAGTATGGTTTCATGAGGATCAGATGTTTTATTAAAATACAGATATCAGATTTCTCCTTTACTAATATGTAATTCAGTCTTTAAATATCCAATATATCACATAAGGTCTCTTTATTAGAGATGTGTGTTTATCATTTATGATACTACCTTCAACTAGAGAACAGCCTGTGAACCATGTGGACATGGGAGTTTCACTGACTTAAAAAGGACTACTTTCTGAATAACTGCTCACCAAATCAGTGAAGGACTCACTGTGTAGCCTTAGTGGTTTCTGGACTTTTCTTTCCAAATATTTGTTTGCCACCTTTCCTGGAGTACAAGCTGAATTGTAGGTTAGATTAATAAAATTAATTACTTTATTCATCTGCTCAATTATTTCCCTGACAATTATGATGCATATTACCATGTTTGGTAATGCTATCAATTTCTACTATTTCCTTGAATGTTGTTCTTTATTCTATAACATTTTCTTCTATTAACTCCATATGCTGTTTTTTAAAGATTTACTTTAAAAAAAAAAATCTTTCCTTGTCACTATAGAACTCATTCTAACAACTGTTCTAAAGAAGGTTAATGTTGTGCCAATATTTTAAAAACAGAAAGGGAATGACATGGATAATAAGCCTGTCAGTCTGATATTGATACATGGCAAAGCAATTTGAACAGATGATATAGAGCTTAATTAATAAAGAATTAAATACAAGTAATAAAATTAGTGCCAATCAACATATGCTTAGTGAAAATATCTTAAAATACTAACTTTGTATTCTCTATTAACAAGATCACGCTTAGCTGATAGAAATCATACGTTACCACTATTATATTTACACTTCCGTAAGGTATTTGACTTAATATGATCATCCTTTTTAATTAGGGGTAAGATACCAATAGTAAAAAAATAAGGCTTAGTAGAAGCTGGACAAATTATAAATATGAACATTGTTAGTCACTGACTGGGTGTATTTCTAGTGGAGCCTGGAAAGCACTGGTTCTTGACCCTTCAGTACTTAGCATCCTTATGAATGACCAAGAACAAAGAAACAAATCATTTAACAATAAATTCTGAGAAAAAGAAAACAATTGGAGAGGACTAAATAATGAAGAAGGCTGGTACAGGACAGCATAATGAGCTGGCAAATCTGGGCTCACTGCATGTGTGTGGTAATACAGAAAAACAAAGTGCCCAGGGGACCAAACAATGCAGGACATACACAGAGGGCAGGGGACTCCCCTCTGAGAAGCACTGTCTAGGAAAAAACATTTGGCAATTCAGGTCTCTCATCAGCTGAACAGGATTTCCCAGTAGCCAAAAGTGGAAAAGCAGAGTAGCAAGTGCTACTAAACAGTAACAGTGGAAAGATATATTGTGTAGCAGCAGAAAGGTTATATTAACTAGGTAAGATGGCACTGGCATGGGTCTACTGTAATTCTGTGCCTGGTTCTGTTGCCCCAGTTCCCAGGAGAAAGCTGAAAACTTTGAGGGATTCTGTGATAGTTGATTCCAACTGGTACTGGTTACTAGGTTGTATTAATCCTGGAGTTTGATAAAAAGTGGAGTACAGTAGGATCTATGCTAGGAACCATGTTGTTTAACATCTTTCTCAATGACCTGGAGGGAAGATTGGCATGCACTGTCATCAAATTTGCAGATAATGTCAAATTTTGAAGGAATCCATTCAAAGGCAGCACTGCCATTCATAGTGGCCTAGACAGTCGGGAGGAATAGGCTTACAGGAACCTCATGAAACCCAACAAGGACAAATGCAACGTCCTGGGTTTCGGAAGGAAGGAACCCTTGCAATGGTACAGGCACTGCCTGGCTGGAGAACAGCTCTGCTGGGAAGTTCCTGGGCATGTTTGCTGACAGAAAGCTGAACATGAGCTAACAGTATGCTGTGGCAGCAAAGAAGGTCAACAGCTTCCTGGGCTGTATTAACAGGAGCACAGCCAGTAGACCAAGGGAAGTGATTATCCCCCTCTACTTGTTAGACCATATCTGGAATACTACATCCAGTCTTGGGAATTGCACTACAAGATATTGACAAACTGAAGGATGTTAAGCAAAGGGCTATCAAGATGGTCAGGGGGCTGAAGCACTTACCCTACAGAAGACAAAGGGGAAACTGAACTTGTTCAGCCTAGAGAATTCAAGGAGGAATTAACAGCAGTTTTGCAGTATTAAGAGGAAGTAATCAAGAAGGTAGAGGCAGGCTCTTAACAGGAGGACAAGAAACACTGGACATGAATTGAAACAAGAAAGGTTCAGACTGGGTATGAGGAGACACTTTTCACTATCAGGACAGCAAAGCATTGGAGCAGGTTGTCCAGAAAGCACCTGCAGTCTCCATCCTTGGGATATTTTCAAGATCCAGCAGGAGAAAGACCCAATCCACCTGGTCTGACCTCAGAGACAACCATGCCTTGAGCAGGAGATTAGACCAGAGACCTCCTGAGGTCCCTTCCAACCCAAATTATTAAAGAATAGGATATTGTTTTAGGGGTATGCTGTGCTTCAAACCATAACTAAATTCTGCCTAAAACACACCTTTTGCTTTATGGCTAGTCAAATTAGATGTTTTTTCCTGGCCTTTTAATTTATACATTTTATGAATCTATCACTTCTTTACATGTTTTATTTAGTAGACTTAGTTTTAAATAGCCTAGGAACTTAAGTTAACTTTCAGTATAAAAAAGACAAGTTAGATTTCTCATTAATGTCATTGTATGAAGCAACCTTATTATTAAACTAGTTGCTATCAAAGATACTGATTTTAATCTTAACAAAAAAGATAAATCAGATAGGACAGTATGCACCATATTTTGTCATCCTGATGCACAAGCAGTTGCACGTGCAACTGTTATTAAAGCAGAATTTACATTTATCAACGCACAGATGTCAAGTTGAAACAACACCCCTAATAGAAGGGAGATGATGGGAAAAATATCAAATGCTAAGACAACACTTTTAAGCGTTCCTTCTTTTTCTCTGCAAAAGTATCAGAAAGATTGAAGAAGAGAGTACCCTCATTTAAGACTCACTCAAATCTGAGTTTTTAATAGACCATGAAGCATTAGCTTGCTATTCACATCAGGCTAATGAAATAAGTGCCTTTACATTTAAGGCAAACCACAAACAACAAAAAATCCTCTGCTACATCTTTCAAGAATAACCCCTATAGCAAGTGACCATACAGCTTGTGGTTACCTGCAATGAATCTGGTGAACAAGCAGGGTTGTGACTCATGGCTACTGTGCTCTCATGATTTATGCAACTTAATAAAAGAAGCTCCAGGAGAAAATGAGACTAATATAATCACATAGCATCCGATATATAGAAAAGTAGACTGCATTGTGCAGTATATTAATGTCATAATGGAGACAGCTCACTGGATGTCATTCCCTAGAGCCTCTGACTCAGCCACTTGTGGTGGCTTTTGGAAACATGTTCCACTTTACATATTTAAGCCCTATAGAGGCAATATCATCAAAGGTCCAGCATCAAACCAATTCATTGTTTTCATCTCAAGATCTGTTCCCTGGTTGTTTTAACTGAATAGGGCTCCAACAAGATATAAAAGCTCTGGAAATAGCTATTTCTTCTGTCCCTGATGACTTTGTACGTCTAGTGAGGTTTGGGGTGCATGATTATTTTTGTCATAAACAATAATCATGTTACAAACATTAATCACATAGCCTCAAAAGCCCAGGGAGTGATGCATTTACACATAGAGTAGGATGTAAATCTGCAAAAAATAAGGAAAAAATATCTGTTTTATTTTTCTTTAGATATCCTATGGATACAAACACGATTTTCAGAGTTGTGATAACCTACCATCCCCAAAGACTATAACTGCAATTGCAGTTGCTGAGTGTGCGGAGAGAAAAAAAATCAAGCTGCAGAAATTTCAAGCTAGGTAGAAAGAACTTTGCTAATCAAATTTAGAGAAGATTCTCCCCTATGTGACTTGCTTGGTCATGAAGCAGTTCTGTGCAAAAGAAGAAAATAAGATTTAAGACACCTTAACCCTACAGATATTCATAACTTTTTTTTTTTCTGCACTGAAAGAAATCTTATGACATTTTGTTTTCTTTCTTTGTCAATTCACTAAAAATAACCTACCTATAAACTGTTCAAAAACATTTTGGTAGTGTTTCTCTGCACTCTCAGAACAAGGATGACTTTGTTGAAAGTGTTTCCTGATATTATTAGAGTTGGCCATTCAGTGTACATTCAAATACATTTTATATGAAACAAAAATATTAAACATACATTTAAATACTTTAGTCAATTTTGAAGTCTGGGGAGCAGAATTGATCCCAATTATCTTTTCTTTTATTTAACTAATCTTATTTCATGATCCTGCAAATTAAACAGAAATAACAGCATAACTATTCTCATGACAGACCAAATAGGAAAACCTACAGTTGTTACTCTGACATTACTGAGTAACTAAGACAACTCAGGAGAGAACTTGAGCACATATTTTATTTGAATTACGAGTAGAATTCAAAAGTTAGTGTTTAAACTGTAACTTCAGCTGTCTAAAAACTTGATGTCAAGTATAAGGTACACATCCAGGTTCTGTCTATAGTAAACTGAGACATGTTTCAAGAGGTAAAATTATCCCCTTTCTTGTAGATAATGATCTTAAAATGGAATGAGTAAAGGTGCTTATCTCGCTCCATTGGCTAAAGACTACCTTAAACTAACTTATAGATGGCTATATTTAGCTAAGACAATTAAAAGGACCATCTAAGCATTTCTTGAAATGCTGTTCTAACCTGCAGTTGAAAATAGGGAGAGATTTGAAGGGCAGCAAGATACACTTCTGCAGGAACATAGACAGCAAAATTAAAATGAAGAAAAATGTGGGCTTGGTACTCAGTGGGACAGAGACCACAGTGACCAACAGACATGAAAAAGGCTGAGGCACTAATTGCCTTCTTTTGTTCAGTTTTTACTTCTAAGGCGTGCCATCAGGCTTCCCAGGTTCCTGAGCCTAGTGATACGAGTCTAGACCATTATCCACAGGACTGGAAGATGAAGTAACAGAACAAGCAAATTGGATATACACAAGTCCATGGGACCAAATGGGCTGCATCCATAGATGATGAGAGAGCTGGCCAATGTCACTATGAATCCATTCTCCATCACCTTTGAAATGCTGTGGCAAATGTGAGGAGGGAAGCTCTTGTATGACTAGAAATAGGCAAACGTCACACCAACCATCATGAAAGATAAGAAGGAAGTTCCAGGGAACTACGGGGTTTTCAACCCAAGCTACATCCCTGGGAATAGTATGAAGAAAATCCTCCTCAGTGTCATGACCAGGCATATATAGGACAAGAAGGTGGTTGGAAATACCTGGCATGGATTTACTAAAGGCAGATCATGCCCGACCAACCTCACTGCCTCCTATGATGAGATGACTGGCTCAGCAGATGAGGGGACAGTGGTGGATATTGTTGGACTTTAGAAAGGCTTTCCACAGAGTATCCTCATTGGCATATTGGTGAAATAAGAATTGGATGGATAGATTGCAAAATGGGTAAAAATCTGGCTGAACCACTGAATCAAAGGACTCTGAACAACAGTACAAAGTACAGATGGAGGCCAGTTACTAGTGGCATCTCTCAAGGGTCTATTCTGGGGCCAGTGCTTTTTAATATCATTATTAATGGTCTGGATGATAGGAAACAATGCCCTCCAGGTTTGCAAATTATATCAAATTGGTGGGAGCAGCTGAGAACCACTGGATGGCAAGGCTGCTACTCAAAAGGTACCACGACAACCTGGAGAAATGGGCTGACCAAGGCAAATGTCAAATCCTGTACCTGGGACAGGTTGTCCACATGCAACAGTACAGGTTGGGCACTGCCCAAGTGGGAAGTAGCTTTGCTAAAAAGAATCTGCAGGTAGACAATTTGGACATGCGTCCTCAGTATGCTCTTGCAGTAATGAAGGCCTGTTGCATCTCAGGTTCTGTATGAGTCTATTGAGCAGGAGATATACATATCTACTGGCATGAGTCTGATGGAGGACCACAAGACTGCCAGGGGGCCGCAGCAAGCAGTGGCTGAAAGAGTTAGGAAGATCAGCGTTAGGACGGGAAGGCTTAAGGCGTTTTAACTGCTGTATTCCAGGTAAAGATAACACAAAGCCACTCTCGTATGGGAGGTGCACAGGGAGAAGACAAGAAGAAACAGACACAAGTTGGAACAAGGAAAAATTTTAACAATTTTCACAACATAAGGTACGCAAACATTAGAGCAGCTAAGCAAGCAAATCAAACATTGAACGCTGCTGAGAAGGTTTGTAGAATCTCCATCCTTGGTGATCTTTAAACCTTGACTGAGTAAGGCCCCAAGCAACCTGGATTAGCCCAGCTTTGAGCTGGGGTTAGACTAGATAACCTCTGGAGGTGCCTCCCAATCTAAATTATTCTATGATTCTAAATAGTGGTATTATTAATAGTTATTAATAACTATTAATTAATAATTGATAATACTTAATGTCTCCCTGAATCAAGGCTCCCCTGGCTGAAAAAGTCTGATTACATTTTAAAAACATTATCAGTGAAAGGAAAATGTCTTGCACAGTAATCTAAACAAAAAGCACAACTTTCCTCTTATTCATAACTCATGTCCATTATTCTTGCTTTCTCTTTCCGATATGTAAAACACATTTTCAATACAAATCAGAACTAAAGACAGGGTCAAGACTTAATAATTTAGTTCTTAATTGAAGTTCAGTGGAATATAGGTAACAACACTGAAGAAGAGGATGTAGAAAATCTCACTTCAGCAGCTGCTTATCATTACATATACCTAGAACTCTCTTTATTCTGATTCCATAGGTGTCTAAACTCAAATGCAGTTGATTTCTGGGTGGTAGGTTAATGTCCCTCTAAATCTATCAAAATGCAAAGAGACAAAGCAAAGATGTTCTCTACCCTCAGAGTAAACTGAACATACCTGACAGTGCAGAATACAGCACAGAGCGCAGCTGGCGCATTTGTTTTCAGGATGGAACTTATGATACTGACCACAATTTCATAAAAACTCTGATCTAGGAACCAGGATGCTTGACTCCCATTTTGGTTTACCCTTAGGAGACTCCAACCCACATCTCTTGCATCCAAAAATACTTCCTATAAAGGAGGGGGAAATTCTCTATCCGCCCTTTGTGTTGTTACTAATGATTTTTTAGCCAAGAATGCATGATGTACATGACACCTCTGCTATGGGCATCATTTAAGGAGAGAGAGATGTGGATTTCTGTGTCTTTCCCCAGAATTTTGCATATTTTTTTAACAGACAATCAGTCAATTCAAAGTAGAATCAATTCTGGAATTACAAACGTGAACTCAGCTCTCTCCCTTTCTAGATGAATGCCCAATCTTGGTACTACAAAACCCAAGACTAACATAATGGAAGGAAGGAAAGAAGGGTGTTTAAAAACTAGAAAAATTTGCATCCTTGAGATACGAGCCAAGAGTCTTCTTGAAGTAAAAAAGATGTTCTTGTATTTTCTAATAGAGATCCTGTTATAAAATTTTGTCTGAACTTACTCTATCCTTTTTGCTTTCTACATATTATTCCCAGCACATGCTGAGTTTTCTGATGAAGTTTCCAATAAAACATTGAATTATTAACACAAGAAATGTATGAAACTCAAACAAACATATGAATGGTGGACTAAAAAACTTCTCAGTTTTGGTAGCTTCTTAATGCATGAAAATCATGGGGGGAAGCAAAGAGAAGCAGGACACATTGGTTTTGGACTTCAGTGATGCCGGATTAGCCTGCAACTAAGACTGTACTCCCCTCCTCATAGGCCCTATTGCCTCAGTATCACTGATCCATAACACCACAGTGTAAATCATGCTTTGAAGTACTATAACTACATAGGACTGCTCTAAGAGAACAAGATACTCCGAATATAGCTCAAATAGCATGTCTTCTGCAGGGCTGTAAACAACTCTTTAAATCAATAACTGTGCCAGTGCAGTATTACTGTCACTATATGCTTACAGTTTTTCCAGCCCAAGTAGAACATGTCATAAGTTTCATGCCGTATTTCCTGACAAGTTAGTGTTTTATGTTAAACTCAGACTTCAAGTGACCTGACATTAACGATGTTTATCTATCACTTAGGCTGCTAGATACTAAGAAATGTTTCCCTCATTCCTAGATCCGCCAAGCCAGCCTTGATCCCCATTCTGTCATTCCGACTGGGAGCCACAATGAGCAGCAGAATGAAGATTTTTACAGGAGGTTAGGGGGCTTGGAGCTTGTCTCCCGGTGATAAAATTAGAGAGGAGAATTAAAGTGATTACACTCTAAAAATGACTTACTAGAAGTGACAGCTTTTTTTAACCTAAATATTTTTTAAGTACCAAATTTGTCACTCCTCTAAGTTATATGTTACTAACTGTAAAATTATTTTATTGCAGCAGTAAAAGAAATGAAGTACTTTTAGTGAATGTTTTTAGATAAATCAGGAACCTTGTATTCAATTCACATTTTATTTGCTTATATAAGGATTCTTTTATTTTTGACTGAGTTGCTGCAGACCTCTGAATCATGAAAAGAAATGCGTGTACCCATAGCACTGCCAGCCCCCCAGTTAGTCTCTCCTGAGCCAAAGAGAGTCACTGAGCAAGACAAATTTAAAAACTAGGTAGTTAAGACTGCTGAGGCGGTCTAGTGATGATTTAGAAGATGTGTCCAAAGGAGAGACACAGAAAGTAAAACACCACACAAGCTGCACACTGCAATTACTGCACACAGTTCTGAATACTGCATGTGCCAGTTAGGGCCAAATCGTTCCCATTATACCTCAAGAGCCCCCACTCAATTTAGACACTTTGTTCTCTGTAAATACCATCCCATCACTTTCTAGTCTGCAGCCTCTTTTGTAAGATGCAGCAGTGGCAAAGTAGATTCAGAAGAACAAAAAAGGCTAAGACAGACATCCACCATGAGGAGGGTTCTGGTTCACCAGCTTCAGAAGACCAAGAAGTTGCTCGGTCTATGGTGAAGAGTCTGCTGAGAGAAAAGGGGTACCAGTAGGATTTGTCTTAACTACCACCTTTAGTTATCCATGTTCAAGCTATCACAGCTTTAGACTACAGGAAATATATGGTATTTAACTGTAACTAAAATCCTAAGTCAGGACCCAAATTCCCTGTTGAGCCAACAGCACCATGACTCTTGTTTGTGGGTAGCAGTAAGATGTCCTGGTGTTTTGTGCATGGCCATAAATTAGCCCCCACAAATTCCTCCCTAGCTCAGTGCCTGGGCCAATATTTGAGGACCAGTTATTTAAGTGAAGTTAGCTTGCAGCCATACTGCAGAGCAAACCATATTATCACCTGAGTTAGACTAACTCAATTATAATCTAAAATTTCAGGAGACCACCTAACTTGACTTCAAAGCCTCATTAAACTCAAGGTGAAGACTGAAGTGGGTAGGGGGTGGTGTTCCACATGGGTGCGGGACTTCACTGAAGAGAAATATGTAAAATATAGGTAGGCTTGACTTTGAAATTAAATTCACGATTATAAGAAATAAACCACAGCTATTTGCTACACCCTGCTTTTCAAACATGGGAATTTGGTACAGAAAAAAAAAAAAAAGGAAAAAGTAGGCTTGGTGATTTGTTTCTGTATTAAAACTGAGTCTATATACATTGATTATTAATAAAGTACAGCATTAGGAAGATGAAATGAATTATATCTGTGCTAAGTACAGTTGGATTTCATGGGTGTCAGTATACCACACTATAGCCACTGAAAACTACACATCAGGCTTAAGGACTGAGTCTTCAGATGTGCCTTTGTCTGGGGTTTTTTTTTGGCTGAGCATCTGTCCTCGTTTACTTACTGAGAATTCATAAATCTAACAGGTGACCTAAAAAGAATGTTTTAAAATGATATGACAGAAAGAATGAGTGGTTGGTTGTGAATATATTTTATGATATACACACAAGATAGATATTTAGAGTGTTGTTAACATATTACTGGAAACAGGTATGAAAAATCACATGAGGTTACATCTTTCAATTTGTCCTCTTCTGGTACATATGGAAAAAAATAAAGATTGATGCATGCTCTGTCCTTTCAATGTGCAAATATCCACATGTGCTCGTGACCAGTTTTAACAACTGAGTATCTGAAATGACTACAGTTACCACTCAGTAAACTATTCAGGGGAATTTGTGAAAGTACATTCTAGTATTTGTGCATAGAAGAGTTGAGATTGTTGCCTGTCTCCGAAACATAAGCAAATACTAGTTTGAAAAAAAAAAAAAAAAAGTCTTCAAAGGAAGGGCAGTGACCAAAATCCCATCTTCAAATAATAGCTTTAAATCCTGTTTTTGAGACCGGAAAACACATTTTGGCTTATATTCCAATCAGTTTTGTGTGATTTAGATTATAATTTCTCAGATAACAGAAAATCTTTAAATCTGGATAAGAGAGAGATTTGCTAGTTTATAGCCATATATAAACTACCATATGGTGTGAGACACTGCACAATGCAAGAGATTCAAATAAAGATTTCAGATGTTATCAAAGTTGTGTAATATCAATTTAAAAGGAAACTAATTCTTCATAGAACAGATTTTTTTCTAGCAAAATTTCAGAAACATACTAAAACGTCCAGAAAACTCAAATTTATAAGCAACTGCTTTCCCTTCTGCTTTTTTTTTAATGTGTGCAATAAACCTCACACTTAAAAAGCATCAAATCTGAAAAACATTACATGTATTTATCTCTAAGTTCAATGGATGAGACACACCAGTCATAACTATCTCCAGTACACTTATTTAACCAAGGCCTAAAATGTTTGTTTCCTCTCCACATACATGTCTTAATAAAAGATGAATCAAGAGAAAAAAAATGGCAAAAGGAACAGCAACACCAACAGTTCCTTTTTCAGTGTCTTCACAGCTGGTAAGCAGCAACTGGAATCTTTACACTGTTTTCATAACTGGAAGTACAAATACTGGCTGGAGGGGGAGGACATGAAAGAGGGGGAAGGTTGCCCTCTTTATCATATATATTTTAACTTGCAGCTAGAACCATTCATATTGTAAACACAATCTAAATACAAATGTGAACAGTTATGCTAAAAAGGAGAACAATTTAGGTTTAAAATAGTAATGTCAATTGGAAATAAGTAGGAAATTTATCTCATTAGGCTTCTTTCCCCTCTGTTAACATATAAAATGCCAGATCTTCAAGTCATCCACATACAGCTGGATATATCTCTAAGCTTGTACCATCCTATTACAAACAGTATGCACAACACACAGTATACAACAAATTTACACAGACTCTGGAGATAAAAATCATCCAGTGAGTCTCAGTTATCTGATTTCAAATTCACTGTCAAGGGGCAATAATTTGTCATTTCAGAACACAAAGGGGAAGAATGATGTTCCTTATTGCACAAAGACATCTCTTTACTTTAGATTATTTCCAAATGCAGCTACTGCTTAAAGGTTTGGAGTCTGATCCTTTTTTCCATAGCACAGTTACAAAAAAAGCTCAGAAGCCAAGGACAGTGAAAGAGCTGATTTAGCATTTTCCCATTCTGAAATCCTCTGTGAAAGGGTTTTAAGTGTGAAGAAGAAGTGAGAATAGGTAGGTAACATGCACTAGAGTTAGTTCCACTATTAACTCTTCCTCTGTAGTTTCAGGAAGGGCTAGAAAGCAACAGGGAAAGGTAGTGGAGAGAGAGGAAAAATGTATTTTTTAAATTCTTTGTTGGTAACCTGAAACAGGAAAGAAAAAGAGAGAGAATCATACAGAATTACTATGTCAGGCAGAAGAGACTGATGACAGAATAACTTAAGACTTCTTGTTGATTCCCAGATTTGTTATTCATTTTTGATAGCACCAACAGAGCTATCGACAGTGGGGAAGAAAACAAAAAAGAAAGAAAAAAAAAAAGGATTCTGCACCTTCTCTGAAGCCCACATTCCTTTTGACCATGCAACTCTTCCTCAAGAAATCTTCCTTATGGTTTCCTTTCTCCTCTCCTCCTGTCTTCTCTTGTTCTTAAAAGCACAGTTTCAGCAGCTCTCCCTTTTCCCTCTCCTCTTACTAAACCTGCACATCATCACTGACAAAATTAAACCACACTGAATACACAGCCTTAATTATTTTTGCTACCAATTCATAAAACTTGCTATGTTCCATCTGCAAAAAGCAACTATTCTTCCCTATTTCCAGTATAAAAAAAACATGCTGACAGTTCAACTGCTGTTAGCACAAGCTGGCATGGTGATTTCTTCTCCAAAGCATTTATCACATCAGTTTTCACTACATCCAAAATTATACCATAAAAATAACATATCTTTATGTCCAAACAGCATCAACTCCTTCCTTCAAATTGTCTCTTTATAAAATGGAACTGTGAGATCCCTTCAAGACTCCATAATCCCAGGTAAGAACACACTTAAAATTACTGTCTTTTAAAACCCCTGCTTAATTGATACAGGTAGTTTTGAACTAGCATACCACTACCTTAAAACTCACTTAATGGTATTATCTGTTTCTATCCAGCAGTGTAACTAACTACCTGTTTGATTAAAAATTACACCCTGCTGCTGCAGACATGTTTAACTTTACAAACCACTATCTATCAAATAGAGTTAGATATCTAAATAACTGCAGATCTTGGCCAAGATATCCAGCAATTACTGCAAAATCATTTCTATCTTGTCTTAGATCACACCTTCAACAGGAAAGTTCAGGTAGCCACAGTATTTTCTATACAATTAAATCCCACATGGTGAGACAATACTTCAGAGGATCAGCAGAAGACAAACATTAATGTTTCCCATAGGACCTGGCCAGGACAACAGAGCCACAGAACCTGTACCTTTAACTTGGGACATCTACAGACACTTCAAGGCACTTCCAAAGACTAGCCACAAAATGCCTTGCAGGTGGTGCCATTAATATGTCGTCATCCCTGATCCAAGGTACACAGATTTATTTGAGGCCCCCTTAACATAAAGGACTACTCACAATTTAAGCAAGGAAGAAGCAGCTTATCTAAGCTAATAGGCTAACAGAAGTCCCTAGACAGGTCACACACAACAGTTCATAAACTGATACCAAAACTATCTTTGAGATTTAAAAAAAAGTAGTAGAATTTGATATAAACTTTTACCTAAACCATTTGGAACATATTACTACAGCTTCTTACACAGGGATCAGAGAAGAGGTTTGGGGTTTTGTCATGCATCATTATTCTCCAAAATGTAAAGCAGTTCTGTCATATACTCTGATTGGCATTTAGTATACTGGGTGTACCCAGAAAACAAAGTACTCATCATTGTTCAAACATACAGCCATATGCATGTGTTCACAGAACTAGAGAGACTCTCCATATGTTGTCATATCCAGGAACCTAAAATTTTCCAGTCTGTTTTCTTAACAAACATCTTTTAACCTTTCCAAAGCTGCAGGTCTAAGGTCAGTTGCAGGCCACTCATTGGCAAAATCTATGTGATGGCGAAATCTTCCTGCCATGTGGGTGATGATGCCTTGTCGAAGCACCTTCACCCCTATGTGGCTATGCCCAAGAGAAAATGTCTGACAGCTGTTACACTTTATGCCCATTCAGTAATGGTTGTTCTTGCTCACCTGCAGTCCTAGCACAAAGTCAGAGAGCAAACTAATACTGGGCTAGATGAAATCATTCCTTCAGACAGATCTAGTCCATAAGGCATCATTTCCACCCTTGTTTTTTATTACTCATCTATTGGACCCTCTAGCTTTCCATTTGGCACCGAACATACTGGACACACCATCACTGGAAACACACCTCAACATGGCCAAAGTTATTCCTTTGAAACAAACTAGATGTGCTGCACTTTACAGACAGCTGTATAAAAGAAAAAGCTTTGGCTATGCCACCAAACTGTAAGGATTTAACTTTGACTTCTCTTTTTTTATTAATAGAGGTATAAGCATAATCCTCCAGGCATGAATGCCAGGAAGGCAAGGCAATGAGAATAAATGTTTAATGCTGTTGAATGGGCATAGAAACTGTACTTCCTGCCTGCAGCTAAATACTGCTACTACAAAGGTGTTCTTCCAGTTATTGCTACTAATGGTTGTTGCTGGGCAGGTATGTGCATAGGAACCGTAGTTTAAAAGGGAGGGGGGAAAAAAAAAATAGAATTAATCATTTTCTGTTACAGAGCGGAGTTCTGCTAAAGAAATATAATCCTTTTTCCAATATGGAAAGAAGCCAATTGTGTACAAGTTTACTGCAGTTTCAGTCAGTGCGGGAACTCCAGTAACATTGATTAGAATAACCCCTTCCTCCTCCCTTAAAAAAACCCAAACATACAAAAACCCCACCCAAATAAGCTACTTGGACTGATAAGTTCTTCCCTCTATCTTTCCCTCCCCCACAAGTTGTACCTTCAATACAGCCAGAACTTCTCCAGATCAGAGGACACTGTCAGCGCAGGCTGACCAATCTCAGAGGGTTTTTTTTCCTTTTTTTTTTCTTCAAGATACTCCGTGTTAACAGCTTGAGGGGGTTCAATCAGCACTGCTTTGATCTCGGCTGGAACTATAATTATTTAACATTGTTACAAGGATTTCTATAATCCATCCTACCATTAAATCCCTTTTACACCCTCATCTTCTGAAGGCTAATCTGCATCCGTACACTCAGTTTGTCTCTTCAGCTGGTTTCATCAGGCTCTGGCATTCTCCAACATCCAGAGTGATGGTTCTTTTTTTTTCTAATGAAATCATTTTCTTTCAAATTGAAAAGCGCAAAAGGTCTTGTGCATTTGCTACCTTTTGATGAGATAGCTATATAACACCAATATAATCCACTGTTTGCTGCAAACTTCCTCCCAATTTCATAAAATTCATTTTCTCTGTGGTGTTTTCATTGAATTGATGATACATATGTGTGTGTTATATACATAGCTGAGGAAAAAAAAATCAGATGAACACCAGCAGATGCTCTTTGAAAATACAGCAAAGCCAAGAATAGTAATAGTATGCTCATTTCTCTTTCTAGTCTCCTTGATAAATACTGTAGGAAATACGGTATCCAAACTTAGAAAGCTAGGTAAATAAATTTGGAGTGTTTGAAGAGAAAACGGAAATATTTTATAATTATAATGTATGAAAGACACACACCACATGGAAAAAGGACTTTAACAGAATCAAAGGAAATAAATAACAGAAAGAGAATGAATACAGAGCAGAGTAAAAATGAAGAGCATGAACTAAATCAGACCAGGAATATAAAAGGAGATGATCAGAAATTATGAATGATCAAAAGGGAATAGAAACAACAAAAAGCTTTCTTTTTTTTTTTTTTTGAGGAAATGAAACTTGACAAGGAAAATGACATATTTTCAGCACATGTTTATGAGTGCATTGGAGAAACTGCCCCTTTGCTGCATGCATTTTGTGTGAATCCTTTTTAAGCAACCAAAATGTAAAGACATTTGCTCCACTAAACACCACTGGACTGTCACCTCGATAGCCACAGTGCTGTGACCATCTGCATGTGTGAAGGGGAACACAAATGCAGGCAGGAAGGTGGGGATGACAAATACAACAGTTAAGTAACACTGGGCCACCATTACAAGAGAGAACCACATATAAGCTTAGGTGCTATACTTTTCATATGAAGTAAATTTATTCAGATAAATAATCTCACTGCCTCTATCTCACAATGCATTACCTATAAGGTTAATTAAAACCAGTATATATGGAATTGTTTTATTATTACAAATATTACATAAGGAAGGCAAAAGGTGAACAGTAGGTAGTGTCTGTACAAAAGAAAAATTGAAGAAATAAAGTCAATGAAAAATATAAACAGGATGGGCCACAATTAAGAAACTCACATGGAGAAAATAGGAGTTATAAAAGGATAAATTTTCTTTTATTCCCCTTAACTGCTAAGATAAGGTTTAGTTTATCAGCTGATGCTTGAGAAAATCATCAAGCAACAGTCATAATTCTAAAATACTGCTTGGACTTAGCTAATAATTAAAACAATAGCCAGTAGATTCAACTGATTTCCAGAAGAAACTAATAGCCACTGATGCTTCACACAGGTTATTTCAGAATACACCTTCAGTCAAATTTATGGCACTTTTTAATAAAGAAAACCCTGTAAAAGATAATTTTAAAAAATTAACGGTTTCCTTTGAGAAAATATTTGTCCTTAGGAACATTTTGGACATTACATATGACAATCCTTTTCTATCCCTGGGCAATAGTATAACATCGACTCCTCTCAATTCATAATATCGGTACATTCCTATATATAGTTACAGCAAATAATATATATACAGTTACAGCAAAAATCTTATTACTAGCAAATAAAATAAGATCAAGACTCATATGCATTATGCCACCCCAAGACTGTATTTCACAGCTGCAATCAGAGCCATGAAATATGATTGGGTTTTTAAAATTAAAAGAAAAAATAAAATCGCAGAATCCAAATGAGTTATCATTACCAAAAATAACATATTATGTAAAACTTTACTACCCCACCACTGACAATGAAGTTGTTGTGAAATGAAAATGAACAGCTGCCTCAAGATTTAGCTCCTACTTCTCAGAAGAAAAAAAAAAAATTCAATTTAAAAAGTATATATGATTCAAAACATCTTGTATATTAAGATAAGTATTTTAATAAAAAATGTTTTAAAATAGGAAGGAAGTTAGAAAATCAAGCAAATTCACAAAACAATGTTCTTAATTAACAAACACAAGAAGTTACAATTTGAAGTCCTTGTTTATTGTATTCAGAATTCTGGGTCTTACTGAAATAATTTACTCAACCTTTAAGGCCCTTTTACATTGTCAGAGGAGTGGAAAGGGGCCTTTAGCATTGCTTCTATTTGCATCCCTATTAATTTATGCAAGCTAACAGTTTTTGAGTACATAGAAAGTACAATGATAAAGGCAGCTCCTTTCTGGAAGAGCTTCTGACCTAAGGCCGCAGTCCTACAAACACTTACATATGTGCTTAACATAATGCATGAAAGTAGTTCTTTGTTTAATGGCATGCTCATATACATAAAATGAAAAGTTTGTAAATGATTTGTAAGACAGGAGCCTAGAAGACCAAAAGTGTTCTTCTAAAAGTAGATTTTTTGGTTTTTTTCTTACTAGCTGGAGAGCAAAAAAAAAAAAAAAACCCACAAAAAACCAAAACACTTATTGATTCTATCTTCAAATGCCGGGTTAGTCTGGAAAAATAAATTTAAGCATATATTTCTTGCACTGTTCTATGAAGTCTTTTTCTTGGAGACTTAAGATATTTTCAGATGCTTCAAAGTATACTTGTTGCCATCTCCCATTAATAATAAAGTCCAGGTGGATGAACACTCCCCTGGAGACTATGATTAACAGTCTTTCTCCTAAAAAGTAAGTGTATTTGTGAGTCTTATGCAAATGATGTATGCATTCATACATTAACTAGTCATTAATAGACTAGGTATTAACTCCATTGGCAACAATGTGTACGTTCCTATTTACTTCAACAGGACCAGAAATTTTAATGATATATTTTGAGATCCTTAAAGACCAAGTTTGACTACCTTGACATAAAATAATAAATTTCTCTTGTCTGTTCAAATTTAAATTATCATAAGTAATTGCTGAATTTGGGCATATAGCTGTCTACTGGTATCCACAGCACTTAGTACAACATTTCTGGAGAGAAGACAATGTTAAACTTAGCGATATTTGACAGCATGTTACTCTACAAATAGTCCCTGACATCCAGAGGCCATCACAGGAGTGATGAGTACTCCAACTGAAGGTGGCCATGTTAGGTTACAGCAGTCAGCTTCTGTATTTGGTATTCTTTATTTATGCATACAGACTGCTTAATATAGATAAAGCAAAACTCTGACTGCTGGTGAGCAAAATAAAGTCATATTTCACAGTTATGATGTCATCAAAGGACTATATTTCATGGCTATAACACCTTTGCAAATATATACATAAAGTGGTATCCCCAAGGAGCACTACTTGCTAAGTCTGCCTGAGGTCCAGCAAGGTGGACCTCCTTAAATTCCATTTAATGTACATTAAGATTTGAATATCAAGGAAGTCTAAATAGCCTGAGGGTAGAAAAGGCATTCTGAGTTTCTTTCATACACTGTAGCATACTTGCCATATTACATGAATTTTTCTATATATTATGTGCTGTGTTATCTTCAATACACTCTTTTTAAATTTCAGCACACTATTTTCCTTTTATGCATTTATCTGTGCATATATGCTTTATATATTTTATGTAATTACAAAATTACAACTCAAGTGAATCTCATATAATATATAAACTATCACTGATGCAGTCGCAGAATTTCAGATCTTGAAAATAGAATTTGATTGCTTTATTCACTCTAAACCAATATCACTGTAATATCAGCCTTAAGCAATACGGGCTGCTAAAATCATTTGGTTCCATTTTTCCAAAAAGGAAAACTGATAGGATTATTTTCGTGATAAATTAATTTTACCATGTAATTGCAATTATGACTTCTAATTAATGAATGGTTTCAGCCTCACTAACTAGGTCAGCATTTTTCTTTTAAAAATACATCATTTTTCTCTTTAGATAAGCGTCATGATATGTCCAAGCTTTGGGGAAATGCACATAGCATTTTTATAGGGCAATGATCCCAGAAGCTGAGAAATGGTGGAAGTAATATGACATTTCTTTCTACATATTCAAGCCATTTTTTGTCTCTTTTACAAGAAAAATTAAAAAGCAAGCAGATGGCAAAAGGCTTTTTAATAGGGAGGATCACCGTTTCTAAGTGCTATTAGAGTATTATTTAATTTCTTGACTAAGTCTCCCAGTATGTAGAACACTGAACAATGTGAGACCAATGAATCAATAGAACAGCTAATCTATTGCATCATGCTTGCCATATGCATATGACATTGTAGAATATATTGACAAGAGGCAGAATTCAAGGAAAACAGGTTTTCTGTAATCAGATGTATTTCTGCGAAAAAAATATTAAAAGAACCTGAAGCTTATGCATCGTGTAGAACAGAGTCCAAGTCTCCTCACTGTCCATTGCTCGGTCAGATCACATGTTTCAAGGCACTGTGCAAGAACATTTCTTCAGTGCCCCCTGATGTCCTCTGGCACATATATGCCATTTTAAATTCTACATTGTTCATCTCCCATTCACAGCCCTGTCAACAACCTTATCACACCGTTCTTTGATTCCAGATGATTCATGCATTGTGGCATGAAGATACAGAAAAGAAAATTAAGGAAGTTGTAACTATTAAACCAACGATTAGCAGGACAAGATGAGACAAAAATAATTTTCTTTGAAGAGGCTCAAAATTTGATGGCTAAAATATTATGGATATAGTAATTTAACTAAATGCTAGCTCCTATTGGGCTACAAGACATCAAAATATCTGTTGTTTCATCGTAGGTTTTTTTCCTTTATTGCTGCTTGGAAATAGTCACATATTTAGAGAGCACCTCTTAAAGAAAATTTCCATGAGAAGTTGAGATCCAATATACACCATGAAAAATAGTCAATATCAAATGCTAAGCAGTTCTGTAATTGGGGAGAAAAGTTTTTTTCCTGAGAATAAGTCAATAAAAATCATAAAGTACAAATCACAATAGTAAAAGTATTAAGTAAATAAAGTTTAAAATTATACATACTTTATCAAATCATAAGAAACAATATGAAGAATTTACAATGGTGCATTACACAAACATTGAAAACAGGACTGTATTACATGTAAGAAATCTCTCAGTGAGTGCTTATCATGACTGCTGTCCAGATAGTCTCATTTTTTAAATGAGAACTAGTATGTATTTATATATGCAAGCCAAAGATTTATGAACTGATTAGTAGTTTTGGCACCACACCATAAGTATCAAGCTTCAGATAACTCAAGGTTTTTTTTCACACAATGATGTCATTTGAAATTCAGTCTCCTTTAAGAACCACCCAGCCCAAAATGAATATATGCAACACTCTGGAACAGTATGTCCATAGTATACATTGTATTGTCTTTCTAAATTACCCACAATAATCCATCATTGTGGTTTTATGCTGATGAAGCATCTTTAAAATCAATGCAACTACACTGCCATAAAATCAAAGAAGTACAGACCTGAACGAGCCCACCTAGAGAAAAAATTCAAAATAAAATATTATTTTTACAGCTTTATCCTCCATCTTTGAAATATACTAGCCAATATTTTTTTGTAACACACAATATGTCAATGCATAATCCCTCAATACTCACTTAAAATTATGTAAAATACTGGAAAGTTTTTCTATCTGTAATCCCCAAGAATATGCTGTGAAGTCAAATATGGTTGTTCAAGTTTTCCAGCTTGAACACATTGCTTAACAGTCTTGAGGGAGACAAAGGAGAGCAGAGGAAACAAGTAAGATGGGACAATCTGATTCATTTTTTTCTGTTACATATCATAAAAGATGCAACAGATACACTGGACTGGTTGCCAACAGTGGCAAAACAGGCATACACAAGCATCTACCCCACAAATATGATTTAGTATGCTATAGATTAAAAATAATTTTTGGAATCAGCCCTGATTATTCAAAAGCATATTTGGAAAGCTTTGAAATCTCTGGGGGAAAAAAAAAACAAAAACAAACCAGATCAGCTGTCCTCTACACAGCTGCTTTAGAAGGTCTAAGCTAGTTAGCTGAATGCAGGAAAAATTAGGAACAGTGGCCACTGTGCAGTTACAGCTTTCCAAACATAGGCTTTCATCCTTATTACTTCTGCCTACCCAAATATCAGCACAGGTATATTACTAGTTTTACCTCTGGGCCATACTTCAGACAATTTGGTTCTGGGGTTTCTCACTGATGCCATTAACATAATAACTAAACATTTTGTAACTAAACAAAAATGAGATCTGATGCTGTTAAGACAACCATGCTTACTTTTGCCATGTTGGTGAATGAGTGCTGAGTGATTGCATAAAAGTTTTTTGTAGCTTTTCTGTATGACCATTATTGCACTTTACAAAGATCATTTACACATACCCATGTCTGAAGCCTACATCAATGAGAGAAAATAAGGTCTACTATTCAATCCATATCCTTCTTTTGAGCATGTGATGGTAAGGCACCCTAAAAAATGAAATGACATAATTAAAAATGTAAACCCAAATGTGTGCTAAGCTAGTGTCACTGAGCTAAACACAGATACTGAGAAAGTCAAGGTCAGAATTGAGAGGAATTTTGTCCTTAGGACTCTGTCGTAGTCCCATGACCACAATGTTCAGTTTCCTTTTCTGACTCTGGACCATTCTGTACTGTGTAATTTTGTGGGTAAATACTAGCATCCAGCTTGTCTTTCACACATCACATTAAATTTTTTACTCTCATCAAAAGCTAGGTCTTTCCAATAGAGGTACAATGGTTTCTGTGATAATGTTTTTGTTGGTTTAGTTATATTATTACAACTTTTATGTTATGATGTCTTAAGAGAGAGTAAATAAAGCAGTTTTCAAAGCAGTAGTAGGTTTTCAAAGGGGTTGAAGGAAAATGTATTTTGAAAATAAAAATATTTTCTTTAATGATATGCTGAACACAGGATACATCACTGAAACCAACTGAAACCTGCCAATTTAAGAAACAAAGTCACTAGCATCTCTCACTAGGTGTTTGCATCCAACTGCTGGACTACAGCTTTGTGCGTTAAATAACACTATATTGTGTATATAGTTCAATGTATTAACACATCCGTCCTTCAATTGTTCAAGCCAGTGCTGCTATGCAGTATTCTGCATTCTTAGCTGAATTAATGGGAAAAATACAACAAAGAACAAAATAGTTGTGGACCAATTACATGTCCCTTTTGATTCTCACCCCATCTGTTTCCAAAACCAGACATTGTTTCCTAGTCCTTTGCAATTACCAGGGTGTTATACTGCCTTTATGACCAAACTACGGTGGAGACAGCTGAAAAGTGCAAAGCTTTCTGCCAGCCTCTGCAGGTCCCTTGGTGCATGAAACGACAAGAAACAATGTATTGTAATGCAGATGTTCATTGATTCCCTGCAGAATTTCACAGACTAGGAGTCCTTCACTGTGTGACCTACAGGGATTTGTACTTTACATAATATCCACTATATAGCATATCATGTCCAAAGCGAGGTACCTAGTGAATCTGATCAGTCGTCCCTTGCACATGCCTTTCCCAGCTATCAACTTTTTTCAGAGAACAAGAAGTCTTTTGTGCTTGAAACGTAAATGCCAATCAAAACAGAATACATTTCTAACATGTATCACCTTTCATTCAGAGTTCAATGCCTTTTACGAGTCAGGCCAATGTTCTTGTCTCATGCTGGACATACACAAGTACAAAAGAATTTAGGAAGATACCGTATCAATTTCAAGTCTACCTAGTCTAGAAACTCGCCCACGTGCAGATTAAGATGGTTTCCAACGAACAATTTACACCTAACACACCAAAAATGAAAAGCCTTGTGATGTCAAGTAAATATTTCATAAATGGTAAATAAAGGCCCACAAATAGTAAATGAATACCATCAAACTAAAAACCAATAGACTTTAAGGTTTTGGATAGTTTCACTTCTCTGAAGCATTTTGACTAGGATAAATAAGAAGTTTTGCATTTGAAAATATTCTAAAAGGCTAATTGTTTAAATAAAATTAAAGTTTTCCAAATGTGAAATGTACACATGAGAAAACATTACTTCTACAGTAGGTTCATTTCTAAAGCAACTAATTTTGAAATTAAATTTAAATTTACATATATATGTTAACTGTGTGAAACAATGATAAGGAAATGGCATCCCAACTGACAAAACAGTTGGAATGCTTGACAAGGGCTCCAATGCTCAGTGATGAACTCACTGCTTTTTGATATTTTAAGTTGCAAGTCAAATGAAGTAATGCTTATCTCCAAGTTTACAGAATCCCACTATATTTGTACCTTGGATCATGAAAGATATGCTACAGAAGTCACCATAACAAGTGACGTCAAGACAGAAAATATCTTAGTTTTCAAAATTTATTACTGCCTATTCACATGATTTTAGGGGAATTGTAATACCTCAATTTTCTCTTTAAGTCTTGGTGACCACTGTTTCTGGCTAGTGGGCATCATTTGATTTTGTCAGGTGTGACCATAAATGAAAATTCTCCCTATTACTTGATTTTACCTATTACACATGCTCAGTAGGTCATGCAACAGCCTGTTTCCCACAAAAACCAAAATGGCATGTGGGAAAGGTGACAGCAAAGGTTTGGTTGCTACTTCCATGTGAGTTCACACAGCCACTCTCACCTTCTCATCTTTCAGGTCCATACAGGGAGCAGTCTGCCAACAAGATCTATTGCCTTGAAGAACAGCCGATTTTTGTTCTAAGTATGTCTGTTAAAGGTAAAAGAAGGGTAACTACATGCACCAAACAAGGGTTCTGGGCACTGAGGCCGAATACGGCCATATTTACATGCTGGGAGACTTCCTTGGCCTTTGAACAGGTGACTGCATACAAAGTACCTCTGATGAATGCTCCCTGCAGTGCTTTAACTTCTGCACCTTGGGAAGACTGTCAGCTGGCCTCAACCAAAATCATGTCAGGGACCATTTTAACACTTCCCAAGTATACACTGCTCAGCTTC
Organism: Strix uralensis; assembly: GCF_047716275.1. Lineage (NCBI taxonomy): Eukaryota > Metazoa > Chordata > Aves > Strigiformes > Strigidae > Strix > Strix uralensis. Next base: position 153,613,069 of record NC_133972.1, on the reverse strand, counting down.
TGTCACTACTGAATTTACTAACACAGGTGTAGCCTATTTTACCTTATAGTTCTTAGCCCTGCATCTTCTCATTATGAGACAGAAATGTGCTCATCACATGAAAGCAGAGAAGTGAGGCCCTGAGAAAGGTCTGCAGGAGGAAGTGGCTGCTACAGCCAGCAGAATAATTCATCAGTCCCAGCTGGTCATGGCAAGATGGATATCCTGGTGCTCCTATAAATAGTCCCAGGTTATACACTAAGAATGACTTTTAAAATATATCTAAATATCTGTTCCTAACAATCATTTGATGATATAAGAATCTCCTCTTCTGTTACAAAAAAAATGGGGCAGGGGGGCAAACCTCTAGAGTTTGTGGTTTTAGCAGACATTTGGTACTGAGTCCCAGTGATGTATGGATGAAGTCTGTAAGTTATAGGCACTAACTATACCATAAAGGTCAAACAAGTTGAATATAGTTCAAGAGTACTTGGGGCACAATGGTTTTAGACAACCAGACTTAAAATGGAATGATGCTTTGCAGAGTTCTGCAGATTGAGTTTCAGGTAATCAACACAAACCTAGGCTATGCATGGAAAAGGACTGGGAACATTACAGTCCATGAAGACTTGGATCAGTTCTGTATACAAGACTGAAAATTATTTGAAGTCCTGTGTTTAATACACAGGTGTGGTAACCTTTTAAAACAGCTCCAGTATCAGAACCCAAACCACAAAGACAGGGGTCCACTAGCATTTACTTCACCTACCTTAATAGTATTCAAGTGTCAAAACAACGCCTGCAGTGCAAGGGTTAACTTGATGACTATTATGCCCTTACTTTTGCTATTCTGTGACTACATGGCCTTCTCCTAGTTCCAAACTAGTGATGGAAACTGGATCAAGATCCACAGAAATCCTCCCCTGCTCCTCCAAGGTCCACTCCCAACCCCCGTTATGGGAGCCCAGCTCTCTGCTTTTAATCCAATATCCACTTCACTACAGAAGATTTATTTAGACTGCTTCTTGTTTCATAAAGGGCTCCAAAAGTCTGTAGTGATTTTTGACACTTTGTTATAATGTTCCTATGACCCCCCCACCCCCTCCTCACATACCACACCACCACCCAGCCTCATTTTCATATGGATACAAAGCATCAGGATAAAATGATGGTTCATTATAGTGGTACAGAGCTCTTATCTTCATCCGGCAAGAGTCATTTCCTTCCAAAGATTGAAATGCAAATGTGAAAATTAATGATAACTGCATTATCTGATAGCAGAGATAATACCGATTCACTGTCAGAGTAACACACAGTCGTTCTATGATTTCCTCTGCTTCTTCACAATATTCTTCTTACTGTCAGACTATATCTATGGTTAACTATGTTTCATGGATTTTTGTTAATTTACATCAAATAGCATTTCCAAGATCTTATATCTACCACATTTCCCCAATCAAAAAAGAAACAAAATCAGGACAGTAATCTCCAAGTCCTTCTTAGACTGATTTAAAAAGAAAGAAAGAAAAAAAGAAAAGAAAAAAAAGAAAAAAAGTAAAAAGGGAAAAAGAAGACTATCGTTAATGTCTGTTTCTGTCTTGCAGTGGTGTACCAACCATTCCAATCTATATCACAGTTTTGCTTTATAACCCAAACTGTTTATAGTACTACTAAATAATGCAGAGTAAACCCAACAATCAATACATATTTACAGTGATCCTTATGAATGGTTACAGGAAATCTATTCAGAAAATCTTTTCAGACTACCTTTTATAGCAGGTAAAGATGTGAACCTGACATGCCAGATGTTCACTACAACCTTTCTGATTCCCATCTCGCTAAAGCAATACACCAGAATTTACATGAAAGCCTGTTTGTCTCTTTTATTAAGCATTAACAGTATCATAGTTCAATATATATTTTCTGGTATTTTTCATAATACCAGTCCTTTAAACATTCTACTGTTTCTTCTCTAAGCCTGTTTCAAATTTTAACATCATTCTTGAAGTGAATCTGAACCCTGTTTCAGCATCAAACAAGACTGCTAACCAGAGAAGCAAGGTAATTTAAAATCCCAAACATATGCTTTAGCCACAACTCTATCTTTTGAGCTCAACCCTGGTGGCTCACTAAATCCCAAGACCTTTTTGGGCACACTGCTTTCTGTAGTAAAACTTCTATTACCTTCTTGTAAGCACATGACTTCATATTTAATTATACTGAAACTAAAATTTTGCTGCAGCTAACACATCAAGTTATTCAGATCTGGCAATAGTAGTACCTATACATTATTCAGTATTTTCTTTTGATTGTGAACATATTGCAAAGAACTAATATACTTTAGCTCACCACTAGGTATTAAGTTGGTTTTACAAGATACATGTTTTTCCATAAACCTATACAGATTGGCAGTCTTACTAAGCCCCCTTTAATAAAGGGTCTTTACATCACTTATGCCATTATTCCCAATGGGATCGCTGTCATGTGGACAAGTCTGTCATTACCCAGACCAACCTTACTTACTGTTTGTGAATACATTTATTTCCTCTAGTATTCAAGAATTTCCAAATCATCTCAAAACTTTTTGAAAACTGAGGAATGATGATTAGGACAGCTCCTAAAAAAGGACCTAGCTCCTAAAAATGTTAAACTGTCAGACTGCTTAAATTAGCTAGAATTTAGCAGGTTTAGCACATTGATCAGTTGTTGATGGAACAGAAGTACAGTCATCACTTACAGCCAAATAGGTTTTCCAGCACAAATATGTTTTAAGCAGACTAGAAATATTGAAACTACTCTACCCTTTTCCCTGTGCCCTGTAACTATTAAGAGTCCTGACTTGTAATAGATCAATACCAATTTTCTAATTATTTTTTTCTTACCAGATTTTAAAATGTCATCTTACTGTTATTAATGAAACTACTGATAGATTTTTAGTTACTTTTATCTTTTTTTCTTTTAGCCAGATACTACAGTTCCTAACATCTGGTTACATTCACTTTTTTCCCCACTAATTTTAAACATATTTTTCTGTTTTTTAAAATTTTCTTCTAGATAAAGTCAACATTGCCTTCACTTTTATTATAGCTTTCGGAAAATCTAAAAAATTGTTCTTAAACACTTTCAAGTTATACTTCATACATTTTCATTCAAATCTTTCTCCCTTTTGGTACAGTTCGTATTTGTTGTCTCTTAAAATGACAAGTACAGTGGACTGAACATGCATACACCAATACAGGCATGATCACTGCATGGTAAACAAGCAGTAATTTCTAATTCTGTAAACAATTTTTCTTTATCTCTCAAGATGGCATAAAATACGATTTCCTTATATCGGGTTCAGCAGTATTTTAGTTGAGGGGCCTACTATCTAAAATTTTCATAGATTTTAAGAAAGTTCTGGTATGGAAGCATGCAACCTCTAAGATATTTCATTCACAGTTCCCCAAGTTTAGGCAGTTTTTGTTCTTCCATAGAACAGATATCCGGTAAAAAACAGAATGATCCTATTCTCTCATGTGATGGATGGTCTGTAGAAGACATGCAGGAGATCAGTCTTTTGTTCTTTACATGTGAAAACACTGATCACTGGCCTCACATGCACTGATATCCTAGCAATATTACAAAGGCCATAGAACTATATACATCTACATGTATCAAGGCATCCATCTGATAGCAAACAGTGTATTTAACATTGTAAAATGGCCTCTGCTTCCATTTTTAAAAAAATAAGTCTTTTCATATAAAATTTGTTTAAGCCGTCTTGCTTTACAGACTTTTTCTATTCTTTGGACTTCTGCTGTTGGCTATAATGGAAAAAGGATCAGGTCCTTTACAGTGTGTCCATGTACATCTATTACCTCAGTTTCCATTATTTCAGAGTAATCTTCTCATTATAAAGAATTTTTAAATATGAGGACAAAAAAAAAATGAAGAATGAACACAGTTTACAAAACATTCAGGTAACACTCAAAGTGACTACACAGAGTAGGCATTATGTCTGCAATTCCTCGATGGTCAGCGAAGGTCACAAGACTGATCCAAAAGATTGCTTCAGCAGAAACTCTGTGAAGCTAGAGCACGTTTAACTTCAGATATTTCTTCATTAAAATATTCTAATTACATAGGCTTGAGAATGCATGTGAACCATTTAACAATGCAAATTTTCAAACAAAATAAAACTCTAATTAATGCCAGAAGCTTAATTTTGACTTATCCGTGAGTAAGTTGTTGCTAATGAATAACTCGCAGAACTTCAGTCCCTGGCAACTACTGGCTCTGAAAATAACAATATGTTCCCTTAGTGCTAAAAAAAGAAAAAAAATTAAAATAACAAAACAGCTCTACTATTTATACGAATCCTTGAGTTGTCACAGTTCACATTATCAGTTGACAGCAACTTGTATCACGCAGAACACAGCCGTTGTATTCTGAGAGCGCTCCATCTCAGTAAGGAGACCAGAGACAGACCAGATAACAAGGAATGTATGGTCATCTGCTCTTTGAGGTAGCACCTTTACTATGAGTTGGTAAAATTCTTGAAGAAAAGGTTTTAATGGTTCTGTTTGTGCTGTGCAAAAATATGTTCCTAAATAAGAAAAACATTTCACGCTTTGTTTTTTTTTCAAAGATCTGAAAGAAGTTATCTTTCTATTTCATGGTAAAAAATGATCTTCTGTTCATTGTTTCATTTTCTGTATCAATAAATTAAATTCATTTCAGAAAACATGCATGATGGGGAGTATGACATGTAGCATGTATCCATGCCTTTCTTCATACATATTATATCCTTGTAAAGAACCAGTATTTAAATAAAATAGAGCTGCTTATTTCATGTAGGTGGTCATCAGTTTTCTGAAGTCAGAAGGAATTTTCCCAAATTCAGCTTTGATTTCCATCTTATCCCATGTCAAAGCTATCAATAAATATTACCAGAAATAGACACATCTTACTGTTTAACTGAAATTTTTTCCCAACAAAATAAAAAATACTCCTTTCACTCCATACTGTCACAAGATATCTCTGAAACTTCTGTATAAGGTAGCTCATATAAAAAGTAGCAACCACCCACAAAATGCATATTCAACTATGTTGAAATACACTGAAAACAAAAAAGCAACAAAAAAATTACCGATTTCAGACAGAGTTTATTTATAATTAAATTAAAAACAAGTTATATGTTAATCACTGACAGCATTTAAGTCTACTATGAAGCTGGAAAAGGCCATTCTCCTATACCCAAAGATGTCTTTTGTATTATTTTAAATATACTGTAGTGAATTATAACACTAAATCTTGTTTTCATATAATACCATAGTGCTTTATACAGAATATCAACTTATTTGTGCATTACCATTAAAAACATTTTAAATGCCATCATAATAATTAGGTATACTATGTCTTCATTTTTGTTTGCATTATATTTTCCAGCTACTGGTTTCAGAAAATTACCATTAGTTTTGTTCTTCTCTTCATGAAGAGCATACAGTAATTTGAAAAATCAAGCAAGGATGAAAATGTGATTGAAATACAGGAATTTTTCTAATGGAATATTATTATTGCATTATAAATTATTGATAGGACACTTCTGGAACTCTTTTCTGATGTGCTCATCCTTTTTAGGGAAAATTTCCATAAGAGATACAGCTATTCTGAGAGTACGTTTTGCTTCAGATGTACGTTTTCCAACAGCACTATTAAAATATAGTCAGCATAATGGATTTTTAAGGCCCATTCCAGAGTCCATACCCATGAAAACATTGCACTGAATTCAACTGCAGAATTGCCTAATTGAGAAATACAATTTACCCCTTTGTCTTTGGTACTTTTATGGTACAACAGAGGTTTAATGTATTAATATTGAACAGATACTTGGAAGGTATTCCCATGCTACCATCACATCTTGTATCTTAACAATGTTATGCTTGCACCATCTTCACTGTGCATAATAGAAAATGCTACCGTGAATTACTGTTTTAATGTGCACTGACTGCAATATGAGTTTCTCTTTCAACTGAAATCAATGACCAGGTGTGCTAAATGATTTCTAACAGGCTAAAACAGGTAAACAAAGTTCTTGAAAATGTCAGTAGACACCATACCTATTTTTTAAGCAACATGTTGCTAAATGTTGGCACAAAGCTTGAGAAGAGACACAGGTGTTTGGTTGGTCTTGTGACCTCAGAAAACAGAGCAGAAAAACTTCTACCTCAATATAACCATGGAACTGAGAACTTACTGATAAATTTTAAACCTAAAATTCTAAGAAGCAACAACATTTTCCTTTGTATCAAGCAGGTACATAAGGCATTTTATGTTGAACAACTTACAAAATGGTACAGCCAAAACCATATTTTACTCAAGAACTTTATCTTAGGACTTATCCATCAATATCCTGGTCTCCAAAGGAACATAAAAGAAATAGCTCATTAAAAATCAATGCAAAGCATAACACATCTACTCAAATAATAACATTAAAAAATACTGAATTCTAGCTTAAGAAATTTCTCTTGGCTTTCAGTTGTTCTTTCCTACCTGGCCCATCCCAATCTTCAGTCTCCACAGCAAGCTGCCCTGGTTTCTCTGACCTTGCATCACCATCAGATTCTGCTGCCTCCTGAATGCCTTCTTCATTGCCTGAAAAAACAAAGAAATACAGTATTGACATCTTTCAACAGTGACTTTTAGGCAGAGGTCCTACAATATCTAAACCACTGCTTACATGCGTAAGTGAAAACATACGCATGTCTATAAACAGAGAGCAAATGAAAAAAATATATTAGACACATAAACATCTGCGAGTTCCCAGTGATTCAAACAAGTCGTGAGTATCCAATCCTTCCAGTTCTGTGGACAGACAAATCCTGGAAATCAGTGTTTACTCCATATGCTTAAAAAACAGAACCACAACTTGCACCTAATTCTGTAAACCAACACACAAAAAGTCATTGTTTGTACATAGCTTGTTACTGCCCAGGAACATATGCTTTCAGTTAAGTGTTTTCTTGAATTGACACTTAAATGTTTCTTATGCATTGCACATTAATGACACTCAGTACAAAAATATGGTCCATTAAACATTCCGACTTTTCAGGCAACTAGTGGAAAGGGACCCTGTGGTATTTTCAGCATTTAAGGTATTTGACCTTAAAGGTCATAATGTACCAGCAAGCCCCTATGATCATTTTCTTCTTATCAAGCTTTATCTAAAGAAATGCAACATTTCTGATGAATTTTAGAATTTTCACCATCCAGAAGTACCTGAGAACGTCTGTCTGCCTTCAGTATTATCCATGACAAGGTTGTACATAGGACACATGGAAAATTATGATAAGGTTAAATTTTTAGAGATGGCCATTTAATTTTTATTTGAAGAACTCCTTGTTGAAAGAGCAGTTATTTCAGTTAAACAAAGATCCTAGGCAAGCTCCATGCAAAAATACTTTGAAATAACCACTACAAAAAATTACATTGAAGGTGAGCGGTTCAGGTATTAACACAAAATAGTCTGGCCACAGTAATGTGTTAAATGACATCTCCAAGGGCTATCCAGGTCAGTTTTTTACTATATTTATATTTTTTTTACTACTAATCAATCCAAGAATCTCTTGTATAGGAAGACAGTATGAAGAATGGAAAAAAAATGTATAAAATTCACACAATTAACTACAGTAGTCAAATAGGACTGAATTATGGTTTAAATTTTTTTTAGCAAACTTTTTAAAACTGTGTCCCACAGAAAAGCACTAAAAAACAAAAGCTGTGTATTTTAGAATCTGAAAATCAGACTGTAGAGTTGACAACAGACGAGCAAGGAGTAAAAAGCACAGAAATTAAGCAGTAACTTGTAATTTTTTTCCCCACTCATGATAACAAAAGCTTTTATTAGCAACATAGGTAAAGAAATGTGATTACAAGAAACCATGCCAGATCCCCATACGTTATCACTGGAGCTATATTTATACCAGATAAGATTGTGACTTAGTGTTTTCAAGTACATGATTATATACAAACGCTATAAAGTATTAACTTCATGTGCACATGTAACATCTTGTAATAACACTTTCTTCCTTGCATTCATACAAAACCCAGTTTTTCCAATCCTAAGTATAAAAGCCTGGTAAACTACTTCTCACACAAACACAATACTATACTCACTCCAGACTTCAATAACAAAAATATAGTTTTGTGTATTTGTAGTACTAAAAATATAGTCCAGTGTATTCACAGGCACTTAAAGCTAAAAGACAGCATGAATTTCTAGTATAATTTTTCTGTTAAACACACCGTACAATTTTACTCATGCATTTGAAGTTCACATGCTTCAGTTCAATCTGGAGTTGCATTTCAGAAGACAGTCCTAAATACTCACATGCTGAAAAAGCTATCAAGTTTCTTATAAGTAGTTTTAGCAATTTTTGGTTGCTACCCAAACTACCCTATTTTGAATTAGCATTTGTATAATTACTTTGTAGTAACCAAACAGAGCTCTGCTTTTTCTGGGTGGACTGAAGAACCTACCAGATATTTTTACCTTCATATTTCTACCTTCTTAGCTACTTACAGCTGCAATAAACTGCTCTTTATTGGAGATATTCAAAGGGTAATTTTCCAAGGTTCAAACCTGGCAAAATGTTGGAAAGCACTTCATGGCAAGGGCAATTCTGATTATGTTTCTAACTCAAGCTGTATAATCACCATAGAAAGCCCTTAAAATGTTCTTTGCATGGAATTTTTACACTAAGAAAATGTTTTCCTTCCACTGTAAACGATAGATCTCTGTGAATTAAATCAGGACAACAACAATATTTAGAAATAATAATTATTTTAGATAGCGCTCAAGCATGGAAAATTTTAGCTCCAAAATATAACATTTTTCCAGGTTATAATATATGCAAACCTGGTGTTAGCATGCAAATTAAGCATTCTTTCCATCAATGCAACTAACCAGGATTTCAGACAAACAAAACTATTAGAATTGAAAGAGGAGCAGAAACTTATGTGAACAGATTGGGCTGAAGGGCAAAAGAAGGACAGAATTACAGCTAAGGTATACAACCTACAGCACACAGTAATTAAGTATTTGGGAGCTGAGGAAAGATCTGAAAATGTATGTTAGCAGATGGCTTAATTTTCATTAACTTGCTTTTTCGGTGTTTCGTGAAGTACGGTGTGACGTGTTTTTCATAATCAAGTTTTCATGAATTAATTCATGTTATGTGAAATAGAGTAGAACAAAATGTGTAGAATTTACATTAAGGAAAACTTTGTTTTGCATCTCTAAGTATTTTTAATTATTTTCACTGATAATTATTTTCATTGATACTTATTATTCACCAACTACCAAGTCCATGCATTACACACCTGAAATATCACAACACTGATTTCTCCCGTTCCCTCATACTACTCTCCCTCCATACTGAAGCAATCTGCTTGTGAAACCAGCAACCAATACAGTACGGTGGATTTCAAAATCCATCAGTGAAGCAAGTTTATCCCAGGCTCAGCTGAATGTCAAGGTCAGATGCAAATGGACAACCAAGCCAATCCATTTGGTGCTAGAGACACTGCAACATTAAGAAGCCAAATGGAGGCTTAGCACAAGAGCTGACAACAAAACACATCTCAAGCTTTTTTCTTTTCTTTCCCCTTACTTAATGCTACTTTAGCAGCTAACATTTCTTTAGCACAAAGGAGTTAATTTCCTTACAGATTTTGTTTTCTTTCAATTGTTTACTTTTTGTTCATTCACTGAGTATTTTCCAGTCTCAATAAGAATATTTTTTTATAATTGTTTTAAAACTTATTACATTTTTCTTCAATTTATAGGTGTAGATATTTAATTGGATCCAGGACATTATTTTTTTTCTTTCTTCAAAGTCAAATCAAGTGCTTTTTGCTTTATACATACCATTTTGCTACTAACCTGTTTATTCCTTTCTAATCCCATTGTTTTGGTTTTTTCTCATGCTTATTTCTTCACTTTGTTGATCAATTACATTTTGTATTTAAGTTAAAGGAGAAATAACTTTTTACCATCAACACCAAAGAGTGGTATAGAAGTACTGGCAATGATAACTGCACTAAAACGGAGCAAAACCTGCTTCTGTTAAAGTTTTTCCTTCTGGAAACTAAGACCAGTAAGTGAATTCTGATCTCTAAAAGAACATTACTGCATGAAAAAAAGACTCATATGAGCAAAAATCTATAATATTATATAGTATGTTTAGTCATGAGTTAATTAAGTGTACTGGACTTTCAGCTATTTCTCTATATTTGGTATTAAAGCTACACTTTGGGCAGAATTTATCTCCTCTAACCTTAGATGTCTGAAAGTTAAGCTAGTCCAGACTACTTATGTAGGCACTCCTATAGACAGGGTAGAGAGAAACCTCTACAATGACTCATCCTATTCAAGGATGCCTGAGACAGGACACCACTCTTGCTGTCTGAGATGGTTGAAATGAATCATCCTCTGATAAACACAGCTTACACTAGGAACCTATCCTTATCCAGCTAAAGTTGGGTGAAACAAATCTCTGCCTTACACTGAAGTGCTGAATACACAATATACTGCTTAACTAAGAGAGAAAAAAGTCTTATTCAAACAACTTGAATACTGTAATATGAATAGAATTTTCACCTTGACCTTACTCTTTCTTAACAGCAATAACTGCTTCTGTTGCTCTTCAAAATCAAAGTTTTTAAATGTGATTTTTAATACCCTAGTGTTTATCCACTAGATGCAAGTGAACACATTAAACCACTGTAATTCAAGGTGGTACAGTTCGTCAGGGAATCTGAAGAGTGTAAAAGAGACATATTACCAGAAACACAAGAGGGAGAACTCTAACATCTCTGACAACACTGACAAGTAGGAAAAGAGAGACTTGAATATTAACAAGTAATTTCACTTTAATCTTTTTAACAAATGAAAGACTTCCCAATTTGTACTTAATCAGCTTGTACCACAAGTAGTTGTGATATTTTAAAGAAGCACATGGGTTAGCAGTTCTTCTTAACCCTGCTGTTTTAATCCATGTTGTTCCTATCAGTATTAGGGTCTTATAAAAAGTCTTGTACAATAAAACTATTGAACTTTCTTGACTAGGAATGTTATAGCAGCTGTTAGTCACTTTATAATGTATTTTGCAATCAGCTAAATCAACAAAGTAGTTTTAACAATGAACAGTTCAGAACTGACAGATCTACTTTCTTGTTCACAACTGCTTATCACAGCATAGATATCATATATGTTTGCCAGGTGCTTCCTATAGTTAGGATACCTTCACAGAAGCCACTCACAAAAGATAAGGTCATAAAAGAGATGAAAAATGTGCAAGCTTCATACGCTCATGGTTTTATCATCAGAAAAAACAGCTTTGGGTGAAGGACTATACCAGTCACAAACTGCACACGGCAGCTTCTATTAGAGTGAGAGAACATTAAAAGTTTGAAATTCAGTTTATGTTCATTCTTTCTGGCAGCATAAATGTAAACCTAAATTGTTAACATCCTAATACAGCTGTTCAGAGTGAAACATCACTTCTCAATTATAATAAATCAATTCAGAAATAAATTGTTACGAAGCCTGTAGCATTCTGTACTGCCAAAAGAGAAAAGACACGATGCAGAGACTTGGGGAGTCACTCAGTGTAGACTTCAATTCAGCAAGGAACGTAACCTTACGTATGTTAACAGGCCAGTGCCACTGGTCATGAAAGAGTAGGCTTTCTTGGGGACATGGGGGAAGGCACCCTCTCCTTCTTTCTGCTGCAGCCTATAGCAGCAATAATTTCAAATCTGACCAAAAAGGGATGAACTAGATGCCAGAGCTTCAGGAACTATAAATTAGCATTGAAAAACTGTCCTTTGTTATTTATCACAATGCCTACGACCAGTAACACAGTTTACACACAGTGATAATCTTGCTCTTGAATCCTAAGAAACACACTGTAAGATGAGAATCATTGTGAGGAACCTCTCTTCAGAAGCAACACATAACTTTGAACAAACCATATACCACTTAAATACAAATACAATGTACTTAATTCATTCAATGTAACTTACTTTTTGGCAGCACACACTATTCTTAATACCAATGACATCTAACAGGACTTAACTGTCCTTGTGGATTACCTCTTTTTAAAGGACTCTATGTATATATTTAACAAGCAGAAGTCTCTAATTTTAATGGCAATACAAGTTTTCAGCAGATATAAAACATTCTGGATATAAAACACATGTAAATAATGCAAAAAAAAAAAAAAAAGAAGTCTTTAAATAAGCTTTTGGTATGGAAATAGAACTCTGAGAATAAAGATACTAAATAAATTGTGAAGGATGTTTCCATACTTTGCCATATTGGGCATCTGGTATGAGGACAAGGTACACAACTACAGTGGCTACAGTGTCATGTAAATGGATTTATTCTACAAGCCTTGCAAGGACAGAGGGAAAGAGACAGAGACATCTGGTGCTATCACTACCAGACTCATCTGGTAGTGAATTTATCACTTCATCTGATGTGTATCAGAAATCATTTCAGTGAGGCCCACCAAAGTCAGCTGAGACATCCTACTCTACAAATACAGTAAGTTTGAGCAAAATCTGGCCCTCATATGATTGATTTTCTAATATACCTGAAAGAAACCAGCACTTGTACATGTTAATCCACTGCATTTTATTTCAGATTATATTAATCACCTCATACTTTGCTTCTTTGCAAGCAATTATTGTTTTCTGTCATGCTGATTAACAATCATAATTTCTCCTGAGATAAATCTCATTTGAAATAACTGTATGTTTCTAGTTTCTATTTGCCCTAAGCACTCTTAAAATTATTTATCCAGCAAATGTCAGAAATAAAGCACTGTCTCTTATCCTAACTTTTAGGAAAGGCCTTTGAATATCCACGTGTGTGCAAGCTGTTAACTCTCCAAAATAATGGTACAGAAACTATTTTGGTTCATATTAAAATCACCACTTTGATTAACAAATGACATCTTGACACAATGACATTTCAGCACAGTGATCATATTAAAAAACAGTGTCAATTATTTCTAACCATTTCAGCTACAACACTTTTCTCCTGGGATAAGACACTGCTGTGCAGCAAGCTCATCTAGACTGAGTCTGGTTTTCCGCTTTCTCTAAATGTTTGATACGTTCTCATTATCACACTGTTTGCTTTTAAAGTCCTTTCATAAAAGGATCATTCATTCAAATGTATTACCTGCAGAACAGTGAAAGTGTTCTCTAAATTGTATTACAGAATTTCCTTCTGAGTTTGATATTTATCCTAATTTTTAGGGAGCAACTCTTGTGGCATCAGTACTACAAATGATTATCATTCAGATATACTGGCTACCCAAAAGCTTCCATAGATATAAAGGAAAAAAAAAGAAAAGAGTCTTGCATATTTTCAATCTTTCCCCATTAAAACTTCAAATACAAGAACTCTATTAGACATATTCAAGTACCAGCCTGGGGTTCAAACGTACATAGCTCTAGGCACTTGATTGGAAAGGCAGCAGAAGCACATTTTAAAAGATACTTAGTCACCCCAAACTAAGACAGCTGCTTTGTATAATTTTCAAAAATTATTTCAATAGAAATCAACAATCAATGAGATTCTAAAACACCCTGCAGCAGAACAGAGATGACTTCAGAAACACTCTAGCAAGTTTCAAACTCTAAGTCTGAAGACTCTTCTGCAAGCTGATACTTCAGCTTAATTAAATAACATTTCTGTTCCTTCCCCACTGCAGAAATACTATGTCTCTTATCAGAATTCTTCATCCAACCAAGAAAATCTCTTTTTATAACATGCAGTTGAAATCATTATCATATACTCATCCCATTTTCATGTGATTTCCACACAGTGCTACATAACAAGTAGCAATATATATCTTGTTCTTACAAAGCGAAATTTTAATTTACCTTGTTGTAAACAGTTTGATGCTTTTATTTGAAATAATCAACACTCCAGGTGCTTCAATATCAAAAGCAGCCAATACCCTATCGCTGAAGGTATGTTTCTACATACAGGCTGTATTATACATAGTTTTAAAGATAGTCTAGACTTCTATGAATCAAACCCAAGAAAAAGACTTAGCAGTCATAAATAAATGATTCTTTTTCTCTTATCCACAAGAATCTATCCAGCAATAATATTTGCCTTATCAATATTTATCCAATGATGTCATAAATATGGCATTTGCTCCATTTATTTTTTCTGATCCTTTCAGAGTTAGCCAATATCCCCATGCTGACTTCTACAGTACACAGCCTGTAAGCAAGTCTGCTTTATGGACCCAGGTTGTCAACAATTTTTCAGAACAATGTCTCCGAACTGTTCAAAAGTATTCAGAATTTTTGTGTTAAGAACATCAAATTAGACAATAAAAGGCAAAATAGACCTTCATTATAAATAAAATTAGTAACATGTATAGTACACATGAACTAAGAACATGTGGTGTAATTTGCCATTTGTGCATTTCATATTTTAAAAAAGATTACCCTTATTAATTTCCAATTCCCATTCTGTCAAATTTGAGCTCAAATCTAAGTCAATCCAAGTTCAAGTTTTCTGACTTTCTAGAACCACTTTGTAGCCAAATAATCCCTTTCCTCATAGCTGTGATAGAATTCACAATTTCATTGTTCTTAAGAAAACCAAAATATGCTGACTGAAAAGGCTGGAGTTGCTTTGATAAACTGCTTAAAGTTGAGTAAGCTGTTTAAGTGTTTCTCTCACTTTATAATTCTGTACAGTTAATGTTTTCTATTTGGATATATGTATTTATTTTTTGAAACATAGCTTGTTAGTTTCTTTTTGAGAAACAGTTTTCTGCTTGATAACCAATTACTTAATTTACTGATTAAGAGTTTGTTTGTCTAACTTAGGTCCAATTTTTATCCCAGTAAAGTTGATGTTAATAGCAACTGGGTTTCAGTTGAACTGAAAATATGGCGCAAGAGGCTTACCTATGGGATAGCAGTAAGTAGAAAAGAGCGTAGGATAGACAGTCTCATACTTGTTATTCTGAAAGCCCTTCCATGCTCTCAAGTGAGTGGTGAAAAAATTCACTCAAACCTTTTCAGGTATCTCCTTTCTCTTCTAGCAAGAAAATAGGTGGTCCTCCGAGCTCCCATAACAGGAAAAAATGAGAAAGCATGAGACGTAAAGCACTAGGTAAATGTTGATGTTCAGAAGAAAAAGGTCTCCTTTCATCCTGCCAGGATCCAATCTAATTCTGACTTAGCATCCTTCAACAGCTATTATCAGAGAACCCCCTTCCTTTCTTTGTCCTTATTCAGCATGTGACAAAAAGTATGGAAGAGGCACAGGATTCACTTGTTTCAGCTGAATGGGACACAGATAAATGTATGGGAACCCTCTCTCTGGAGAACTGAGAATCCAACCTAGGTTCACAAACATACACTATTGTGTTTTTGGAAGGAGTAGCACTGTGAGTTCTTATGCAGATTGTTATCCTAGGAGATGAAAATACGTTGTCACATATACACGGCCTCTCCTGTCTCTGCTTACCAAAAGAATTAATGTGTCCTTCATTTACTTGGAAAGCTTACATAAAGAAACTGTAATGAATTAAACTAAATAAAAAAAAAAAAAAAAAGGAATATGAGCTTCAGGAGAACAGAAGTATTGCCAGGGAAAGATAATGTCAGACACGGGGGGGGGCGGGGGGGGGGGCGGGGGGTGTCTGGTGCCAAGCAAAGCCGAGGGCTGTGCAATCACCTCTATCAGTGCTCTATCAGTGTCTACACTCCAGCCAAATCCAGAGAAAACAAGGAGTCAAAGATTCAGGTCAATAAGCTTATAGGCGATTTGCACAAACAGCTCCTCCAGCAAGGTAAAAAACAAAGTCATATTGGCTTTCTTTTTTATTCCTTCTCTTTGAAGTCCCTGGTCCAAACACACCCTGGAAATGTCAGTGTTATATGCAAGAATTTAAAGAGCTGAGCTTCTTAATCCCGTTAAGAAATAAGAACAAAGTTGCCTGTAAAGATCTCCTTATTGAGCTCAAAGTGATTATGGTATAGCTGCCTTATGCTGATCCTACTTCCACTTGCTATAGCAAAAGAGGTAGAAATTTGTCATGAAATCCACTACTGAAAAGGAAAGAAACATTATTGATTAAAAGGTTTCTGGTTAAAAAAATTAAAAAAGGAAAGAAGAAAAGGCATAAATCTACTTTTAGATCCAGAAACAGAAAATAGCAAGCATATTGTTAATCATTGTATGTCTAACATGAAAAAAAGCAAAGAATATTTACACAGACACACACAGGCATACACACACAAAGTCATACTCCAGAGGAAAAAGGGACACACAGAAATCGTTTTCACGGTGTTAAGAGTTTGGCTGGTATTATAGATGGTAGCATGATAGCTTTGCACATGAAGTATGAAGGGAAAGATTAATGCACAGAAGAACTTAGCTTTGTATATGCTTTTTCTTATACAAAGAATCACACTGCAGCTGTTTTCCTGAATCTCAAGCCTGGCTGCACAATCAGGTCACATGGTTTAACATAAAAAATTCTAGTCCTAAACTGGTCTGGCAGGCTAGTGACAAAATACTGTACATGAGCAGAAAACCTGGAGCAGGTTCTGAGCTCATCCTACCCTGCCCAAGCAGAATACAAACCTACAGCAGCAGGTATACACTCAGCATGCAAAAGCCCATATATTCCCTAAGTTCTCGCTGACTTAGAACTGTATATGAGATTCAGACAGCACTGGATTCCCCTCATCCCCCTCATTCCCCACAAATAAAGCAATGTATCAGGAACTGCAACCACACAACACTACTCTGATTTGCTAAGGACATACATAGCAGTTTCTGCTATAGATCCTAAAAACACTGCATCATGAAACAATCAGTCTTCATCCCACCTTAGGTGTCCCCCATATCTTCCTATGTCACCAACTGAAGCACAGTTAGCAGTGGGAAACACAAGCCATTTGCCTTCCAATCTGCCACCAGTAGGGTTATGGCCACTGCATCTCCTTCCACTGACGGTTGGTGCCAATTCTGCCTTGTGATGGAGTTAACTATGAGAAGCCTTACAACATGAGGAACAAACACAATAGCTGTATTACAAGCAAAGAATGGGAGAATTCAACAAAACTGTCCTGGTAAGCATGGCAGCAAGAAATGGATATGTATTCTTTCTCTAATTATCAGATAAGTACGTTTCTCCATTTTGCCTCTTTCTTCTGGAAACAGTCCCACATTTTCTCTCTTGATTATAGTCCTTCCTCCATTTTCTTCTCTTGCCTCTTTCCTTCTCTGAACACAGCTACTTAACTATCTACTAATCTCAAGTGATCTCCTCATTGCTCAAGGTAACTTTGCCTTTGAAAGTTAATCCCTCATTGAACACTTCTGCTAAGAAGGTCACAAGGAACTGTAATTTGTTTAGCCAGTTCCCACCCTTATGAAGTAGACAAGGCTCCTATTCTCCTTGCTGTTTTCAGAGAGGAAGAGGTGTCACCTCCATGGGAGTAATGCAAACATTCCAAATAACAAATGAGAATATTTTTTTGTTTTTCCTGAGGGTATCTAGGCAGGTTTACAGTAATCAGAGACTAAAAATCCAATGATAAACTACTTCACAGCCCAAATGAACTTGATTTAGTACTTTTCATCCATCACCTCCAACTTCTTGGCTTTTGTATTGTTCTGCTGTTTGTGCCCCCTTCTTGTATCTGCCCTCCTGCTTTTATTATCCCCATCATGCCTCCAGCTCACCTCTTGTCTCTGTTAGCATCACCTCATTATTTCTTATTTCTACCTATAAAAGACAAAAATTAATCTGGATGTACTATCTCCTAGCTTCCACAGTAGGCTCTCAGCCATCTAGTCTATCACTCTTCTGCATGGGAGACAGGCTACTTTCTCCTTATTCAGACTATCTAAATACTGGCATTTATCTAATAAATCTTCCAGATCTTAATTTAATCTGAATTAATCTTAATCTGATACAGACTCTGATTCTAGATAACCCACTAACTGGACACTATGTTCCAGGCTTAATACAGGCTTTGTGTGGACAGCATCATCAGACACCCTCTTTATCTGAAGTGCAGAAATTTGTAGTAACTAAGCATAAACAGCAATTTTAAAAGGCCACAAACTGACAAAATGCAATGCATTATCACAAAGGCTACTTCCTACCAAATTTTTTTCTTCTACTCCAAAGATTGAGTCCAGTGCAGCTTTGTAATGGAAGAACACTATGACTCTGTTGTTATTACTGCTGTTTCCAAAATATTCCCTTTCCCCTAATCTCATTGTTAAAATTGCAAACAAATCAAACTTCTGCCATCTATTCTGAAGCTCTTCTAAAATATTCATTATTAGGTGGGAAATTTCATCCAAAAGGTTAAAAATTCACAGTTGCAAGCTTAACCCAATCCCTGATAAATAGTAGGTTGCTAATTTACATTTTTGGTTTTAATATTTACATGCTTAAACACTGTTCACATCTTCACATTTGAGTGTAAATGAAGACTACACAGGAAAAATTATTCACATAGCAAAGTTAATTGTGGTATTGTGGTGTTGAAAAGTATGGGGAGAGGTGGAATTTTCCAGATTCTTTGTCGTAAAAGCCATTAATGAGCAAAGGAGAAGGGAAAAATAATAGCCAAAAGTCATAATTTTGAAAACGGAGAAGTTGTAAAATGACATGTAGCTCAATCAATGTGATTAATTTGCTTCACACTTTGCAGAGGCTTTTGCCTTCGCCTTCTAATTCTGGCAACTATTCTGCTGAATCAATCTCACAAACCCAAATTAATAAGGTGGGAATGACAAGTATGGCTTTATAAAGGTTAGCTGTTTGCAATTTAGACAGTAAGAGACTGCTCTCTGCTTATAATATGATCACGCATAGTTTGACAGGAAAATCTCTTCAGTCAAAAAGCCAAAGTTATCAAGTTGTGAACCTCTATGTCCTCTACTTTCATTCAGCTGAATGAATTGTGAGTTCAGTATATTTTTGCCTTCAGTGCCTGGTTTAGATAGCTAAAAGCCTCTGGTTTTAGGTGATATTTGTATTTACATAGCTGGGGAAGTACAAAAAACATACCATGGGTGAAGCCTCACAAACACCTTCTTCCCAACAGCTGTGCCATTTGTTGCCCAGGTCTCTTGATTCCTGCAGGAAGCCCCACTACTCATTTGTCCTCTTGTTCTGGGTCAGCTAGGAAGAAACCCCATGGCGGGGAAATGGGGACCTGGGACAGATGCATATTTATATTCAACAAAACCCCCTTACTTCCTAGAACTTTTAATGGTCCATGCCAGCAAGAGAAGAATGAAGAGACAGAATAAAGGATTCCCATGACAATTCTGATATTTTCCAGGAAAAGGAAACTTGACACATGAGAAAACACAGATCTACAGTTATTTTTCCCTCCTTGAAGATATCTGTTGTTTACAGGCTGCCAATACTGTCAAAGAGCAAAACAAAAATCAGGAAGTCAGGCCCTCAAAACAGAAATTAGAATGCATTTATTTGCTCTTTAACATATTTGGTACGTATCTCATTTTCAAGCTTTTCTTCATGAAGTTAAAGAAAAAATATTTTTAGGAAAAAATAGCTTATTTCTCATACCATCTTTTAATTTTAATACCAAAGCACTACAAAGAAAAAAAAGAGGTTATGAATGATTAACAGATTCATGACAATAATAATTAGTCTCACTTTCAGTATTTATTATATAATACAGTCACAAACCCTTCCAGTAAGAAAAGGGCACAAAAAAAATTTATTTGCTTTCCAGAATAGTTTTGTCTTCTTGGGTCTTAACCTCAGAAAAACGTATGTGGCTTCATGCTAATGACACTTAAGATTGACATTGAAGAAGCAGGACATTCAGCAGAAGTTGAGACATTAATAAAAAACAATATATTTCTGGTCTCTCATTCCATCCTATTCTAGGGATATTCTCAACTTACTTCAAAGTGGGACTTTCTGTGACACTGCCTCAGCTGGAAGTAGATTAGGGGTTTTATGTGCCCCTTCATCCTCAGAAATTTTCTTTTCAACTCTTCTTCTGCAGCAGTTGCAGTGTATAGGTTTAAAATTCTTTTATAACTACAACTCACTTGGAAAAAGAACTGCTGGGGAGTCAAAAGGTATTCACCTTGAAGAATAAGCAGATGTTCTTAAAAAAATATGATAATCAAGATTCAGGTTTAAATATATTCCCATTTAATTCCTGGTCTTATTTAATACAATGGCATGGATACAGTGTTTTCCCTGAAAGATGTGTTCATTAAAGGGAATTGCCAAGATAACTTGAAATTTAACATGAATCTGCAACATTGATTGCTACAGAAAAGTAAAAAATCATATATGTCTCTGAATTTCACCCAAAACAATAGTATTGGTGGGCCCTGGAAATGCAACAAGACAAATAACTAAACCAAACTGATATGAACTGATAGCGGTGCATAGTCTTCCACTGCTGACAGAAGGAACTCAAGAGATGCCAGTATCATAATTATGCAAGTGTGGTTTAAATAATTTTTTAATAATGCCAGTAACAGGAACAGTACTTCTTTTTCAGCTAAGGAAAATGGTATACGAGAGGCACGTGAACAAGTGAACACACAGTAATTGTAGTATTTGTTTACATCACAGTTATAATAGCACTTAACTCCCCCTGATTGTAAAGCATTTCCATTCATCATCTGGTCTCTCTTCCTTCAGAGTAAGATTTGTAGCAGCTAAACTCTAAACTATGTTTAGATCTCTTAGGATGGCTTACTAAGTATCAAGAACGTGTAGCGCAAAACGTAAATTATTTTTTCAAAAGTTTGTAAGCTACATAGAGGACATGTAGAAAATAAATTTTCATGCTTTCCCCACTGATGACTGAAGACTGTAGGAAAGACTTCTGCAGTCATAACAGTTGACCATTCAAATGCATTTATTCTACTTTGTCCAAGACAGATGAAAATAATACAAAACCAGGAACATATCAAGCTATCATGAGAAAATGTATGTCAGTATCTGGGAAAGAACAGAAAGACAGAGAAATCATTGATATTCAAATGCCTGAGGGGGTTGTAGACTAACAGAAGAACATCACCACAACAACTCCAGCTATTTGATAGGCATCCTTACCTGCAGAAGACAAACAATAAAGCAATCAAGTGGAAATCTGGCAAGAAGAAGGTTAAATCAATGTTCTAAATAACAGTACATGATAGTGTACTTTTTCTGTCAGATGAATGGGAAACAGCACAACCTTGCAGACTGAACACTGGGTAAGAACGAATTGGTGTGGCGTATGCTAAAATATCTCTATCTTCAATAATTTGCAAGTAACGAATGCATCAAAAAGTCATCTGCAACTTTAAAACTTATCCTTTCACAAATCACTAGTTTTCTACCATGCATAATAAGTTCTATAATAAGCTCTATTTTAATCCTAGAATCTACAGACACAATCTGTTTTTCTACCAATGTTTCCTAGGCAAAGAAGCAATGAACAGACATGCTGCATTCCTAGCTTTGGATCTGATAATAATTGACTTCTGAGGCCTGTTCTCTACAGTTAAATACGTAGAAAATAACATTCTTGGAGGAAAACTTTAAAGGCAAGATGATTCACCTCCCTGAAAAGTACCTTTTCCAACACATTTAAATATCTACCCTTTCCCAGGCTTAACTCCACAAGTGGCTAATTTTCCTATATTTAAGGTACTATATTAATAGGACTTTTTGTGCATTTTAAACCAAAAGATCTTTTTGACCAGTTGGACACAGTTAGGCCAGTATTCCCTCAAGAGGTGGGCTACAATGATTACCTTTATTACAAAAGTATTCCACTTCTTCACAGCTCAGATTTTCAGGCTCAAACTCTGCAGAAAAGCTTTCCTCCAGTGGAAAGTCTTCTTTTGAGATAGTATCATTTTCCTCAGACAGGCACTCTTCTTCTTCATCCTCAATGGCATCCTCAAGGGGCCCTTTAAAAAGAATCAGGAACACAGTGGCAAAACCATCTAACATGACAATGTGAAATAAAACCTTAGTGAACTTAGAAGTGGAGGTCTTTAGCTAGTTTTTCCTTCCATGGCTGCGTTCAGCATTTATTAGAATTGGACAAATAACATTTTATGGAAAGTGAAATTGAAAGTGACTGTTTTTCTGGTAACTTCAAATCAGAATATGCAAAGTGTATTAATAATACTTGCACATGGGTTTTTTTTCATTAGTCATCAGGCTCTAGTATTAAATACAGACAGTTTTAACAATTGAAATCAAAGCTATATTTGTAGCAACCATGTAGACAGTGACATGTTTGTCAGTCATTGTTTCTGATGCTGAATTACAGTACTTTAACTGACAGTATAAACTTCAGTTTATTCTGCTGTTTTGCTCCAACCAGCACCTGACAGTATCCGTAATCATTCATTTGCTAGACTCTTTAATAGACTCCCAGTCAATGGACAGGACTTGGACAATCACTTCATTTCACAAAGGCCGAGCAGTCATCGTGGCAAACCACTAACTGAGGGCTACAGAAGCATAAGCCAGTTACATAAGCAGCACATGAGTCTGAATTTGAAATGGCAGGCTGAGGTCTTTGATTCTTCTTCTAGTTACCTAGACATACTATTGCTACAGATCCTCTTGAAGAGCCAGTGCCTGACAGATCTATAACACCCAGGTTACCAATTGGAATGTACTCAAAAATTAAAATTTCTTCTTTCTTATATACACACACTTCACAATCATTGGTTAATAGCAACTATTTGCTAAAGATATCTCTTGTGCAGGTGTAGAATTTTACAATAGATTTAAATAGAGATTTGAAATAATTGAACATATTTTAATTCAACTAAGATTTTATTAAATGTCAGTATGTTTCAAAATCCATCTTAAGACTGGATTTCAAAAGAGAGATTTCCTTATACATGGTTGAGGCTTGAAAAAAAATTACATATTTCACTCTCCAATGAAAGCACAGCCTCATTTATAATTGACTGAGTATTCCTTCCTTGAAATGGAAGCTAATAAAAAAAATGTAATTTGTATTTATATGATAGTTTTCCAGTATTAAATACACTATTCCTATATAATCTATCATGCTGAGATACAATACATAAATGATTCTGTTGCATTCGATGAAATGGAAGGATAAATTTTTAAAAGAAACCAAACATTGACTACACTCTAATTTTATGTAATTTATTATGAGCCAATGACTACCTACATTTATTAAAACAGAAAAATTCACTTTAGACTAGGTTGTGTAATTCTTGCTTCAGAGGAATATGATCACTCCTTTTTATTGAAATTGATTGAGATTCCCAGGTGGGATTCCATAAATTAATATAGCTTACTATCTTTCATGGAAATATGACTATTTGTGCCAGCTGAGAATCGGACCAAATGAACCCACTTTTGTGGGCACACACTCACCAACACTAGCTGATATTCAACAATATATCTCCTAAAATAAGGGGCTATTATTATGGCTGAAGAAATAAAGATTCTCACTGTCAAAGTACCCATTACTGTTAATTGCACCTTCTAGCCACGTTGGGAAAAAATCCAGCAACTGTATATGCACAGGGAATGAAGAGTGGATATCACCCTGTATGGAACAGAGAACAAAGCACTAGCTCACACTGGAGCAGAGCACTCCAGCTAAACATAGGCAGTTTGGGCACCTTACAAGTGTCCATTTTCATGGCAGAAATGAAAGCACAAGGAGTTCTGCACAAACTATCAAAAATACTTTCAGATTTCATAATATAATTAATGTATGACATTGTCTGTAGAGCCATTTATTGGTGTGTACTCCTGGTAACATCTGGATAAATAAACCAGGAAAGAAAAACGCAATGAAACAAAAATATACTGTTTTAGGGAAACGTAAATCTCTTCCATGTATAAAGAAGTATAAATACTATGTTTTGCACTATTTCAAAATCAGCATATGCCTTTAATAAATTTTTCAAATATTTTAGATTTGAGGAAAAAAATATAAACTTCAGCCAACAATTCGGTGAAAGTCGATTTCCTGCTGAATGACTGGTTCTTTGTCATTTGACTTTTTCAATAAGTGTCTTGCAAAATACAGCAAAAGCAATATACCTGCAAGCAATCCAATTGGCATGTGCATGTGACATTTAGGTCTGTTTCTAGATGTTAAACTGGGGTTTTTTTATCAGGTCACCAGTACGTAATCAACAAACTAATAATCTCTGTACATTAATTAAAGAGAGTGGTCAGACAGTGGAACAGGCTGCCCAGGGAGGTGGTGAATTCACCATCCGTGGATGTGTTTAAGGGTCGTTTGGATGAGATGTTGGGGGATATGGTGCAGGGGAGAACTTTGTAGAGTAGGGCTGATGGTTGGACTCGATGATCCCAAGGGTCTTTTCCAACCTGAATGATTCTGTGATTCTGTGATTATGAAAAGAATAGAAGTGCAGTTGGTATGCTTTCATTTGCAGCAGTCATGGAAACACACACCTTATAATTTCCATTGACACTGTTTCCAAGAAAGCAGAAGAAAAACGATGTATGCACCAGCTTCACAACACAGGTTCAAACCCCTATCATTTTGGGGGTTAGAACTTTTATTTTTTAAACAAATCTCAGACTAAAAAAAATTCTTGACAAATGCTTCCATAGATACATCCTACATATAAACAGGGATGTAACTTTTCCTAAAGTTACACGTCCAAGCATTTGAAAACCTAAATGTAAATGTTGTCACATCCAAACAAGAGCAGAGGCATGCATGCATCTACAAAGGGTTTTGCTTTGTGTATGCCAATCCACATAAAAACCAGTGATGTTTATCCAGTTGCATATGGGCATGCATCAGAGCTTTACGTAAGAGTTCACGTCAGGGGCTGACATCAGACACTGCACTCCAAAAAACATCATGACTTCTGTTGAAATTGAGGGATCAATGCATAAATATTTTTCTAAGTTTCAGGCGGCTGCTGCCTTGTCTAATACACCCATCTAAAACCTGATCCTTGGGACAAATTCTGTCATACGTGTTGAGTTGTCTTTTATTTTTTAAGTGTTCAAGTACATTCAGCTCATGCCCAGAGCTATAAACTGATAACTTTAACCGATAACTTTAACTAAAGAGTAAGGCATTGTTCAACATGAGCAAGATCAGTGCACAAGAATAACAGCAAAATTAAGTCTTTCTTCGTTGCTAGTTCCATGTGAACTGAAATATCAATGCCTGATTTCTGTGGCTATTTTTAATTATCACTCAGACACAGAGTGGGTTAAAGAAAACAGAAAATCAAAAACCACTTACTAGTAAGTATAAACAGATTAAACTCTCTGTTCTTGACTACTGCATCTAATTACCTGCACATAAACAATCAATAAAAACAAATTTTCAAAATCTCATAACAAAGATTGCGTGGAATTACATATTCTTGACTAATGAAAACACATAAACTCTGCAGGCTTATGTTTGCCTAATTTGGCCACATGATTCCAACAAGCTCTTACCGATATCAGTAAATCGGGTCAGCTAGACAATTAAGAATTTATCTGGTTCAAAAAAATATAGGTTGGGTTTGCAAAGTTTACTAGCTCCTCTCTAGGGAACAACCCACACAGCATCTACTCAACTTTTTCCCTGCTTTAAAACACTTAAAAATACAGTCATATAGACAAAAATAAATAAGTCTTTAAAAATAACAGTTTCTTTCAACTGTTTTCTCTGATAGTGCTTTTTTTTTTTTTCCGGTTGTTATTATGTTGATATATTACCTTCAACATTCCAGCTTAATCAGTTACTTTAGTACTATACTTTACCTTCTGCATTTCTTTTAAATTGTTGATTTAATTTAATAGTATTATAGCCATTACTTATATCGATCGTGCTGTTAAGCACCTGTGTCACAACATGTACTATGTCTGCTTTTATTTAAACTGGAAGGGTCAAGGTCCCATCCCTCTTCTGCTGAACAATGCTTTTCAATAACTGATGATTAAGTGTGACATTACAACCAACAACTGCCATAATGACACAGCAATGCAAATCCAAATAATTTCTACTACTGAAATTCATCTGAGAGTCACAGTGATCTGACAGTAAAC
Source organism: Strix uralensis (assembly GCF_047716275.1). Taxonomy (NCBI): domain Eukaryota; kingdom Metazoa; phylum Chordata; class Aves; order Strigiformes; family Strigidae; genus Strix; species Strix uralensis. The sequence continues at coordinate 153,586,952 of NC_133972.1, read as the reverse complement.
AGCTCTGGAATAGGATTAGACTCTTAAAATAGTAAAATTTCAAACTGAAATGGTTTGAGAATTTAGTTGAATAGTAAATTACAGAGATAGTCTAGATGTTTGTCTTCTCATTTCAGCAATTCTTTTCCTATTAGCACTTTGTAAAAGTATGTGATGTAAACTAAGGAGAGGTGATTCTGAAATGCTTCAGATTAGCTAGATACATGACAAACAGTATAGAATTCCCAAATGCACTAGGTAAAAACTCAATTTCTAATCTTAAATGTGGGTACTGAAGGCAAATAAAGTCTCCATTACTTCATTCTAGATTTTGCATGAAGCCCTGAAAAAACTTATTTTCTTTATAAAACAAGCAAATACTTGTGTTGTACACAAGTTTATTTATTCACTTGGTACTTACTCCATTTCATGAATATTTTATTTATATGACCATAAATCTCAAATACTTTTTCAAATAACATAGATAAACAAGAGGTAGTGGAAAACAGTACAATTAGTGACAGCAACGAAGGAGTCAATGTGGCAGAAATCTATATGGCTTAGTGGACACAGCAGTCCACTTCGAAAAATCACCACATATAATTTGATATAAATAACAATATCTACTGAGGAGAGGCTGACGAGTGAGCTGCATGTGCCTTCATGGAGAAAATTACTTCTGATTGAGGCCACTTGGCAGCGCAGTGTGGGGAAATCTGAACCGTGCTCCCTAATCTATACCAGATTTACAGGCATTAAAGCACAATTTTTTAGCACTATTAATGTACTAAATGCTAAAAAAAATAAAGAAATCTTTCTTAAATAGTCATACACTTCAAAAGAAATGCAATCATATAGATACAAGCACACAAAGATAGATAGCTAAGTGGCAGTCTTTACACAGTGAGTAACAAATGCTACCTCAACACTTGAAAGGATAGGCCACATTTAACACAACAAAAACAACACTGTAAGAATTTTAGTAACATGGAAAAATGTAAGAATGAACCACCAAAATAGGGGTTACATTAATTTAACAAAAGACACTTTCGCTACAATAAACTGTCCTCTGAACACAAGACCAATGAGACCCCTTGAGCATGTTAGTCCTGATACAGCTATGTATGACTCCAGTTTTATGGTACTATGACTGTAATGAAATAATTGAAAGTCAATAACATTAAACCGGGTAAGTTCTGTAATCATTCCTCATAGTCAAATTCATCAGACTTCTCCCTAAATGAAACCACTAAAATGCATGCTCAAATAAAGCACATGCTTATATGCTTTCCTGTCCAGTGCTTTGCGCTTAAAATGCATGTATCCTACAGCGGGAAAGTATCATTGAAATAATTATCTCATGAAAATGTTAAGTGGTTAGCTTCCTTCCCACGTACCAATATTCTCCTACATTCCCAGAGCAGCAACATAAATCAGTGCTCTTAAAAAATTAAGAATGCTTCAGAAAGCCTACAATACTTGACAGTGAGTGGCTGGGGAGAGGTTAATGAGTATAATTAGTAGTAGTAGCATTAAATAATAACAACTCCAATAAATTAGAGGGGCCTGAAATTCACTGGATCAACATCATGCATTTTGCATGTTCTGTGTGATCCATCCAGTATTTCCTACAAAAGCATCTTGCCACACACAGATTATCCTTAGTTTATGGTAAAACTGAGGTATGTGATGCTTTCTGATTACAGAGGGGAAAAAGCTTCAGAAAAATCAATCCATTTGTCTCCTGTTTCAACATCAACATTTTCTTCTAAATACAAATAATTATATAAGAAAACCAGCAGGAAAACACTTTATATTGATTCACATGTGGAAGACACACAGGGAACTTTTTTCTAAAAATTCAGTCAGGAACATTACAAATATAAAAGAGGATTCAATTTATTTCATTTTAAATATGGCAGCAGGGGTGAAGACATCACACAGTAGCTCAGAGTTCACTTCCTCCTGGGAAGATTTCTATACAAGACTTCTTAGCTACTTCTTCAGCCTTTCAGTTAACTCAAAGGAGTGGTTGTTTCCAACCACTGTGCTTTTACAGCAGCCTGGAGACAAGTTTAACAGCAATCTGAACCACCCCAACAGAAACAATCCAGCTTCTCCTTCTTTTGGGGAAGAAATTTTTACAAGACACTACTAAAAATATACTCCCAAGTTCCTTGCTGGGAAGCTGGAATGCTCTTGGGTTTTGCAGAATTGTTTTTAAGTCTGCAGGCTCAAATATTTCAGACCCTATACATTCAACCAGGGTGGAGACATGGACTGGTAAAATACAGGAGATTAATATACGCTGTAGCAATCAGAATAAATATCCAGTTTCTGTCAGGCACTGGGACTGCCAGGTACTGTTCAACCACAAAGACTTTCAATATTCCCCTGAGAAGGCGAACTTCCAACTAGAGGTATCTAGATGAATCACAGAAATGGAAGTACACAACAGGTCTGCAGCTAACATCATAGATGACAATAAAGGAAAATAGTAACAAAAGTTTTCCTACTAGTTGCTCCCCCCACCCCAACAACTTGACCCCATAACTATCCAACCTACTTCCCTCTCTTGGCTTTTAGTTAATAGTGATCCCAATTTTCAATTTTCATCTTAAAAAATATTGCCTCTCCCTTCCTCCCTGTGAGAACCGAAAATATTTAAATCACATAATTCCATGAGAATAGAAAGGGCCAAGTGAGGTGCCTTAACTGCCTGTTAGACAGTAGTTGGCAATACCTAATCTTGACAAACTGACCACTGCAGGAATAGCTTCAAAGATAAGCATCCTATTGGCAGTGGGTGACTGAATTGCTAAATGGGAAATCAGTTTAGAAAAAAACCCCTTGAATATACTTCTTAAAAACATCAATATTTGTCAAACAAACCACTCCCACTTTTATGAAAAGCTTCCCTCTTCAGTTCACTGAGTTTTCTATTTAGCTTAACTAAGCTATTTCTTAATTCTTGTTATGTTTTTACAGCTATACTCAAGAGATGCAATGTTACCTGTGTACATTGAACCTCTCTAGTCTGTTATGTAAATTGCCTGAACTTCAAAAGTTTGGTCCAGATTGGAAGATTGCACCAATTTGTGAGTGACTCCTTACATCTTTGTTGTGGCACCTGAGCAGAATGAACCGTTTCTCACTTCCAGACTGGGAGAAACTTTATGACCATGATTTAACAACCAACTTAATAGAAAAAGGAATGAAAAAGAGCTGCTCTTTGGACACTATAAATCCACACCAACCTGATGAATTGAGCTTAACAGCAAAAATAAAGTATAAAAGTATATTTCTTAGCCAAAATAACAACAAAAAAAAATTTAAATGCTAAGTTCTTCCTACAGCCACTCACTTTTAACATAAGTTGCATCAGGGGATCTGGTAGGAAGGAAACATTTTTATTAATTTTCCCCTTATCTGTAAGAAGAATGCTGATTTTTTTTTTTCATTTACGTTCCTTGCCTGCAGGTAGCAGACCAAGAAAATCATATAGCAGAAATTTTTCCTTTTGATTAATTTCTTTCCATGTGTTATGTTATTTCTTATATATAATTGATTTCAGGTTTTGCTCGTAGCTGTACATCTTTTTTATATCTGTACCTACTGCCTTCCTTCAATCAAGAAAGTTGAAGGAAATTACCTGAATTTTGTTAAGTTTATTAAAAAAAGAGCTCTGTGAATATTTAAATTGAGTTTTGAAATGCTAATACAAGAAAGATATTAGAGAATTTTAATAGTAGGTTCAATTTGACCCACAGACTATTGTAGAAAGGGTCAAATTTTATTCAAATTATTTCTTTACAGCAAAAAATATGAACCCTTTGATTTTATAAAAGTAGATTAATATTCTTCACTGCTAGGTCTTTTGGCACTTTGGTGCATGACAGCATTAACTGTGCTTGTATATAAACTTTTCAAAGACCTTTAAATGTTCCAGTAATTTGGAACTTCACTTTCATTTATCCTCTTGTCTTTTCTCTTACCATTATCCAAGACACAACAAAACTGACAGTGCCTATAGTCAGTTTGGTCTTAGAGCCAAGGCAAATATTTTCAATCAATAAAAGTGAAATGATGAAAAACTGACCATTCAAAACATGCTAAGGGAGACATTAATTTCAAAAATTAGTAAGTGTACTATTAATGCTGAAGTTTCATTTGCATGGGGAAAAAAAAAAAATGTACATGGAAGATGAGCTGCAAAGACCCTTGCAGTTAAATGTCAGACCTCAGTTTTCAAGTAGGGGTTCATACCAAAATACATGTTTAGTACTCCAGTACCCTTATCCATACAAGGGTCACACCAATTCTTTTACTATTGGAGCTCTGTTTTGCAAGGTGCACCTTGTTTGGCTCAAAGAAGTCAGAAAGGACATATTTACCCTGCAGATGAACCTGAGGGTTTATCGATTTTACCTCAACATGAACGCAGAGAGAATACAAAAAAAAAGACAAGTGGTGTGTGGTACTGTTATTACACAATGTGTACCAGCAGAACTAATCATGAAAGATCATACTCATTACCAAAATAAGAGTATGATGTTTTCCCAAAGAACTGAAATTGTTTTGAAATATGAGTGTTATGAAAGGCACTTACAGAATCTTCCTCTCCTCAAATCTTCCCACCTGCTGGCAGTGAAAGTGTTGCCGTACTATAAAACCCTCAAGGTAGGGATCTTTCTACGTGTGCCTCTAAATGCCATAAGGAACAACTTTTTTTTTTTTTTTTTTTTTTTTTAAATACAATGCACACAGTGACAGTACAATAGATTTAACAGTTGCAGCTTCATTTGGAATTCCTACTTCCAGGAACAAAGGGCAGTGGAATCATTAATAGTGACTTCGTTGGTACTATAATGCCAACATGACTGCAAAACCAATAGCAGTGAATGGGGTATGAATTCAGAAGCATCTTAACTGATCCCATGCCACTGTATCAAAATAAAACCTACAAAACGTTTTTCAATACTCTAAAGAATGAAACAGGAGGTTATCTGGATCTTCTAGAATTATCAACATTGTTCTGTCTTCTGACAAAAAGTGATAGTATAAGTTTCATCTTGGGAAGGGCTTTTTTAAAAATTATTAATTATGTTCTATTCATATCATTTGGAAAAATAACAGGAATAACAGTATCTGTTATTGCTCTAGGGTAGAGAGGATAATTGAAATATAGAAAGTGATTTAAGCTAGAAAAGAAGCGGGAAGAGGTTTTTGCATCAGTGAGTCACCCACTGTACAGTCACTGATCCCGATTCAGCTGCTATTTTTCTCCCTGAATACACAAGTTGACCCATTAGGTCCAAATTTTAAAATTTTTGCATCACTTATGTTAGAAGAACTGTATCAGATCTTTCAGCAAGTTATGGGCCTCAGTCCCATTTTTCAATAAGCTTTTTGGTGGATCCTCCTAAAAACCTTTTTATGTCCTTGGGAATCCAGATCTTTGCTCTTAATGATCCCTTACCTGAGCAGACACACAGCCACTTCAGTCCTTTCACATGTCTCACCAGTTCTCTTGCCAGATTTAACAGAAAAACTTGAGACAAAAGGGAATTAATATCTTGTTACAATTAAATGTGCACTTAGACTAATCTCCTGTGTCTACTTTTGCTTAACCCATGCAGTGTCAATAAGACAAATTTAGAATGCCTGTCTTAATGTCTAAAAAAATTGTGGTTTTTACCATGAAGTGTTAATGTACCTGAGCTAGGATTGAAATGCAAGGTGTCAGTGAAGCAAATTCAGGGAAGTCAATCCCTAGGCAGGAGTCTTCCTTCCAGTGAAACTGAAATGACTTTTCTCTATTGTGTTTTAACTTAAGCAATTTGTGTGTGTAAGCTTCCCAATTTGAAACATTTTGACATGCTCAAGGCCGAAACATTCAGTGAAAAGCACTGAAAGTGAGCATCGAAGAGCACATTTAGTGACTATGAATGGACTGTAAAGTGCATAAACTGTTTATTAAATATTTATTTCCTTATGTCTACAATATTTAGAGTGGCATTGGCACTTTAATAATTTTTTTTGAACAAGCATTGTACTATTATGTTAGAGAGAAAGAAAACAGAAATATTCACAAAAAAACCACAACCCCAAATCATTAACTACCTTCCTACATGAAAGATTTCAAAAAGAAGTTGATTCCAATTGAAATCAGATTTTGGAAGCTATTAACAGGTGCTAACAATGACAAAAGTAATTTCATAAACTGTACCCAGTAATTGTTCTAGCTCTGTTCCTCCTACTACTGTACCATCTTGATCATTCATTTACCAACTTAATCAGCGATACTTGCAGCCTCCGAGATCGACAGTGAACTCTTCTCTGAAAGCACTCATTGTTAGAAGGTGGCATCTCAGCCAGTCAAGATTGTAACTTCTTGTACACTATAGATCATAGAAAGACAAATCAGGAGGATCACATTTTCATAGAGATATTGCTGAACACAAAGATACAGAGTGAGAAGATTTACTGTGTCTCTTAGCTGTCTTCATTCTACCTACATTTGTAACAGCTTCAAAGCAGAGGCTCCACAGCAGATGCTGTTCTGTGTACTTCTGGTGGTACCAGAGGAGGAAGAGAAGAACAGAGGTGACAAGATGAGTATCCTACTCAACACCGTAGTAAAATCACAGCAGCAACACAGAACTACCATGGTACCACAGTGCACCGATTTTTCTGAATGGAATTTTTAACTAAAGCCTACAAAGAAAACAGGAGCTTGGTCATAAAGCTCTCAGATGGATCTGTGATGCTTGTAGATAACCTTCTACATCAGGAATAATTTTGCAGTGGTACTTTATCAGTAGTTTTCTCAAATGTAACAACGCAAACAAGGAAAATTTCTGGTTTGCTTATAGAGAAATATTATCCCTGAAGCATTCTTCCCTGGATTATGGTGTAGTTTTTAAACCCATCATTTATTTCCATATGATTCCTACCTGCTAACTTTTACAAAACAATTTTTGAAACTACTGGCAATCTAATTTGAAATACTGGCAATGTCATCTGCCCAGTGATACATGGCTAACATTGATGCATATTATCCACTTCCAGTGGATTGTGTCAGCTAGATAAGTATGAAAATAGTGTTTAAATTTACAGGCTTAAAAAAAGAAATGAAAGAAAGCATCATTTGTGTAAGAAGATGTCTTCTTAATTCTGTGTCTTTCACTAGAATTATATGTATCTATATAAAATTCAAATATTTGATGTTTCATACATCTATGAGAAGTGTCATTGATTTTTATATCTATACAAATGTATAAAAAATGTATGAGATATTTGGAAGGGGTTTTTTAACATATGTTCATATTGTTTTATACACATAAGGTATTCTAAGTTTTCATATTCACCTCTCCGATAAAGGAAACTCCCTCTTCTTGCATCTTACAACCAATAAAGAACATGAAAACTAAAGGTGTAATTTTAGGAAAATACTCAGACTCCCATTTCACTTTGGTTTACTCCTGTAGGTTTTTTTTTAACTCAACCTAAGAGAACAAGTACACCAACCAGTCAACACCTGTCAAATAACATCTATGGCATACTGCTCCGAACAGTTCAGCAAAATCCTCTGAGGATTCACAATGCAGAAATTTTCAGTGAATCCTCTCCTCCAGACATAGCAAACTGTGAAACTGGTAAGCAAAAGAAGCTTCTTTGTGTGTCCTAATCTCACCATTCAGGACGTCAAACATATAAGTAACACACTGCCTGTTACTCGGGAAGCCTTTCTCTACAGCCTTTACTGTTATAGCAAAGCAGTTTCAAACACCCTACCCCAAATAAATAGGATGAATTTTATCTTACACATGGCCAAGTCACGCTCAGAGCATAAAGCTTTTCAGACCAATGAAGGTAGCAAAAGTTCACTTTCTTACCTCCAACTCTAACGCAGCCTTACTCCAAACACAGAACCTCTCTGGCAATCACATGAGTAGTGAGTGACAGATACTGGCATTTGCTAATCACTGTTCTCACTCACCTGCTGGAGGGAAAAATGTGATGCAAGTAGGAGCACTTTGAAGGCGCTAATGATACTCCTGCAGTGTATTTAATGGCCAGCATGTTAGGTACGATGAAAGAGGAACCTCACATCAAGTACATTAAGGGATCAGAGGAATACATACTCATTACTCACTGTAATTTTACATCCCCAGTTTCAAGACAAAATACATTTTTCTCATACAGCAAAGACACCCTATACTGCTATAGAAAATTAAGGGGTCTTTTTTCTTCTGTTTATTTAATATTTTCTATTTTTGTATGTAGCTGCAGATTATTCCTGTTCATCTTTTGTTTTGAGCTGCATTTCCTCAGACAGAAACTGGTCTCTCATCTCTGTACGTCATCATGCAATTAAATCAAAAAAGCAGAAAAAAGGAATCTGGACTTTTTAGGTCCAGAAATCAGCAGTGAACTCATGACTTCTCTCACAGGTTGCTATTTCTCTTCAAATTATTATTGCCCCTCTCCCCCCCCCCCCCCCCCCCCCCTTTTCTTATATAAGCAAAACAGAGAATACTGAAGAAAAATGAGCCCCTGAAAGACAGCCCAAATTCAATCTCTAATAACACGATCAAAGCTACAGAGCTTGTATGTAGAATTCAGTGCCAGTTTGGGTTAGACTTCAATAAAAAGTAAGTACACCTAATCCAATCCATAACTCAATGACACAGTTAAAGGAAAAGCTTAAAAACATAGCAGGTGATATAACAGACATATGGAAAAACATACCATGCTTAAAGTAACTGGTAGTTCTAAAGTAACAGCAAAGGAAAGTTAAGATGTTTGGAATTAGCTAAATCACAAACTTCATGATCTACCTCTAGCAGATAGATGTGTACTAGAATGAATGGTAATTTAGCTTAGTGGGATCCTTATAATTTGACAAATATAACAAAAATACTACTGAACAGTCTGTAAGAACTATAGAATTTTGTAATTAGCTATTTACATTCTTAGAGTTTTGAATTTGAAATTACTACAGGGGATTCGTTATTTTTAATCCCATAATGGAGTTTATCAATATGAAGAAAAAAACTGAAGGGTCTCAAATTAGAACTAAGATCAGATTGTAAGAGAAATGAATAGTGTATATTTTTAATAGAAAACAATCTGAAAAAAGTCAGGTGGAATAAAATGCACTATTTAGCCACAGCAAGCCACAAATTGGGCATCAGCAGTGACCCTCCACTGTAAAGCTAATCCCAACCTAAGGGTCCCCTGCAAAGGAATATTAATCCATAGTTTGTTTTCAGAGAATATTCAGATCTCATTTTGCCCACTAGATTGTCAGTTATGATTAGTTACAATAATAACAGTTGCTGTAGTTTACAATGATGACCATAAGCATGAAATGTGGGTTGTTTTTTTTTTTTTAAGATCTTCAAAGAATAACAGCATTACAGCATTTCTTGTGTTAACTGAAAATATAATGGACTAATCTGTGCTTCATCAGCACGTACATCTTACAATCACCATGAAAAAAACTGACTTCCATCATCACAACTCAGGAATATGTAACATAAGTATACCATAGTCTAGGTCACATACACAATAGGATTTATTGAAAAAAAACAACATTTATATGCCATTTACAGTTATACATCTGTATCAATATAGGTATATAAACCCAAAAATACAAATAAGCAAACTACACCTTTTAAAATAAACTAGAAGTGCATGTTATGACATACTTGAATTCTTTAATATCTATCCCTGTTCACTTTTTTACTACTTTAATTTGATTCCTCACTGGTAGGAATTGCAAGGTTGCACAAAATACATTGCATTTCCCCTAGAGTTGGCATAACCTGCTGGTTTTCTGAGTTAATCACTAATTAATAATTTGAAAACATGAAGTCATTATGTCATTTCCAGACAATGAGCTTTTAAATGGTGCATGTTATGTCCTAGCCTTTTCAGTAAGAAAAAAAAGTTTTTTTCCTCTGGAAACCAGATGGCTGGTAAGTGTTATTATGAGGCTATGTAAATCTCAAAGCAATAAGCATCAAATCAAAACAAGAATTCATTCTCCTCTCATCATGATTGTTGTTTTGCTGAACGAACTTGTGGAATAATAGAACTCCTACAAATTAGGCCACTGGATGCTTTGGCAATGATGAGTCAATATCCCATCTCCTCTTTCTTTTTCATAGCAAATAGGAGTTCTGAAAACATTTTTCACCTATACTTTCAACCTTCCTAATACCCTGTTCTACATGTCAAACTTAAATGAGGCAATCTTATTCCAGACTGAGTCTTCTCAGTAAACTTACTTGAAAAGTTTACTGGCTTCCCTACTATTACAATTTGATTATCAAAATATCCTTGACTAGCTTATGTTTTGGTTTGGCCAAGGTTTTTCCCTATTAGGAAAGAAATCCAGAAGAGTTATTTGTTATTTTCTCTCATTTAAGGAGTAAACATCTGCACCTTCATGGAAGTGCCAATTTCACCCTACAACTAAAATTCCACCCTTCAAAGAAGCCTTTCAAAGTTCGACTAATACAGCTGCACCACTTTGCAGTGATCTATTTTACAAAACCTACAGATTCCATAATCTTAAATTCCTAGGGCTGCCCCAAAAGAAAACTAAGAAACTAAATTCCAAATATTGATTTCCAAAGGAAATTAGCTTCTAATATTTTGAAGTACCTTAACTGACAAAACATACTCTTTTAAAAACTTTCTGTGGAGCTAAATATTTTGGAAAGGTCTGGTATGGGAAGAAACTGTAAAAACAAAAATATGGATTGGAATGTCATTCTATATGTCTTAGTCCTATTTTTCATTCTTGTTTTTATGTTTTTCCATGACACATTCACTATTGTTAAATTTTAGTATTGAATTTTATCATTTTGTATTTTAAATCCTTATACATGGCATTTAATATTTATGGAAACATCTCGGTATTCTTACATCATGAATTTTCCTGTTTGTATTAACACATTAAAAAGAAAACATTTCTAGCTACTATTCAGATTGTGTCATTTTATGATGTGAATGAGAGCAATGATATAAATGTTATTGGTTTATCATTAAATAATGTCAAACTACGATGAAAGAACTAATCCACAAAATAAATTGAAACTCTTTTCTCCAACAGACTTCTTGCCACATGTAATTCCCCTTAATGAAAAAAATCTTATTTGCAAAAACATTTTCCAATAAATAATTGCTCCTTTTTAAAGTTTGCTGCCATAGGTACTAACATATCTGTCTGATCTTAGTGACCCTGTCTGATATGGGGGGTTGGACAAGATGACCTCCAGAGGTCCCTTCTAACCTAAATCATTCTGTGATTCTGTAATAATATCAGGGGGTGCTGCACATTTTCTTGACTATCTCATTAAGAGTCAAAACCAAGAGATCACTCTGTAGTGTTCTAGCACTTCCAACCCCAGCATCAAATAGATTTCAAGGTGAAAAATAAGAATAATATTCTCGAATTCCTCCAAAACTGTCAAATCAAGAACAAATGCTTTAGTGAGATTTTAATTTCATACAGGCCATTTGTAGCACCGAGGCAATAGTTCAAACAGATCCATGAATGCAATCAACACCGGCCTGCATTTGGGCCATGAAAGGTTTGACTGTACATTACAGAAGTTCTTCACTCCATATTTCCTTCAGTTTTACACCATAAGCACGTTTCTTCTGACTGCCGGTGTTCTACTTTAAGCCTGCGAAAATTCCTCTGGCGCTCTTCATGTGACACTCTTCATACATGCACAAGCACATCTCCAGAAGGGCAAAGGTCAATTTACGTACATGTTGCAACTTAAATTTATTGAAAACTAAGTTTCTTATAAACCTGTCTCCTGCATACTGTGTGACTGCTGAAATGCAAGGGTGAACTTATTTTCATAATAATGGAAGTCATGGGTTTTGTAATATAATATACAGAGCACCTGTTTAACTTTGAAAGTATAACATTTAGAGGTTCAACATGTTTAATAATCACACAAGATCCACTTCAGTATTTTGTTTAATTTTGCACATGATATTCATAAAAGAATAATGCTTAGTTAACTGAATTCAGCACCACTGAATTCAGCCTGTAGGAAGGCCAATTATACCATGCCAGTGCTGCCCTGGAAACACAGAACTGATTCTCTGATATTGTTATCATACTTTGCCCAATTCAGTTTTAAAGATCAAGATGCTGCTTTTACACTACTTCCTTAAAACAATTATTCATTAATGGAAAAGAAGTCACTATTGCATTTTGCCTAATATTCAATGAAAATTTCCCTTTCTGTTTCAATCCATTCCTCAACATTATAACTCCTCTAAACATACTACGTTTTTTTAGACATTTATACCTTCAAATGCTAACCTTTTGTCATGACCCTTTAAATTATTACCTTACTAGAAGGCAAGTATTCTTAGAATTTAATCTTTCTCATACTACAGTCTAAGAGTTACTCAGATATCTCACTGCTTGATCCTTTGAGCACCCTCCTCTTTTTTCCTTACACCTTTTGGTACTAGAGTGAATAGAACTGAATATAGCACAAATTCTGCATATAGTGTCTTCTTCACACTGATCAAAAAGGCAGAAAATCACAAACATGTGAGACTGTCACACCACAGAGAGCTCTAGAAATAGAGAGGGAACCCATGACACTTGGGGTAGAACAAGTATCCAGGACTAAACTAGGGGTTGAATCGGATGTTATCCATTACAAACGCACAGACAACCGACTCAAGTAAGTTGTAGTATTAAACACTGCCAATTGTAAGACCGCTTTTAGAAGAAAAGAGGTTTGAAATCGAAGTATAAAATATAATAGCAATATCGGTAATAATGGTCAGCCATGGTTAATAATACAGAAGGAAACACTAAAAATAGCTCTCCACACTGCTTGTCACAGGCTGTATAACATTGCCATGCCATACAGTAACAGAAATTCTTCTGAAAATAATTAGATTTTTAAGATGTACGTCTTTATAGAAGAAGCATTGCTACTAAAAATAGAAGTATGAAACACCATAGTCTACAAAAGTATTAAATGTCACCATGCATTACAATATTTTGTTACTCCTGTGGGTGAAGATTAAGGAGCAGAGGAACTGTGGTTTATCTCTGCAGTTTGTGCCAAAGAACTTGAAAATATTTAGAGATTTGTAAGGTAAGAAAACCAGGCCGTGGAATGGCAGTCAGAATCTGATGTTCATTTTTACTGGTTAGTAAGCTTCTCTCATGTTTTACTTTCCTCCTCCTTCTCCTCTCCTCTGCCACTCAACTGCCATCGAATACAATAGTTCAATATACTTTAATTTTAAATATTTTACAGTGGATTTATATAGCATGACTATCAATAATATTAGACTATTATGCTAATACTACTGGAGAAACCATTATTATCATGTCACTAGCAACATTTAATTGCTATTTATTTAGCACAAGGCACTTGGATTTTGTTTTTCTTTTTATGAAAACCCTTTTGAGAGTTTTCTTGATGTTCCAGCAAAAGAAACACTCTGAATAGGACTTTTTTTCTCATCATCAATATCCAGGCTTGAAATATCCTTAAGGGCTACTCTGTTGCCAGCTCATGTCTTCAGATGTCCTTCCAGTTTTCTCTGGCAAGCAATACCAAATTTCAGGGAGTAGTACACAAGACAAACCAGCATATTTGTGCCTTCACCAAAACAGGTAATGCCAGATGAAGGAATCTGCCTGGGTTTTTTTAACTTAGAAAAGAAAGCAACAGGGTGAGGGGGAAAGGTTGTGAACAGAAATTTGGATCAGTCTTCAAAAAAATAAACATGCTTTCTTCCCTGTCACCAGACTCTCTCATGGTGCTCTCTTCCTCACACATTTTTCAGACATCCATCATGACATTTTGTAAGCCCTTGTGCCTAGAACCAAATACTTTTCAAATCTCACACTTTGTCGGGCACAGCCTTCCAACATAAGATACAAACATAAAGATGCCACATTTGGTTTAAGCCTTAGAGCCAAGAACAGGATAAGACAGAAGAGCCTACCACTGCTAGCCACTTCCAGGAAGAAGGCACTTTCGTCTAGACTGGTACAGCTGATTTATAACCACACATATGCAAGAGACTGTAGTACCAAGAAAATATCCTTTGTTAGAACCAAGTACATAGGAAAACAAAACCACTTTGGAGGGCGGCTGGTACTGTATAGAACTAAGTTGTGCTGTGTTGGTAGATCCATTAATTATTTTTATTAATTTAATGAAAAAAAAATTAATCTGTTATTCTTTAGCAAACTTGTCTTCTAACATTGTTACTGTTAGTTACTTCTTTGCTCTCACTATTACTGGTGTACTCTACTACTACAAAAGAACCAAAACTTTGATAGTTATCCTCTTCAAAATCATACATATCTTATTCTTGATGGACAAAGACATTTGTAACACCGACAGGTTTTTATGAATAACTTCATCAAACTAGTTACATGAAAGGTGAGAGGAAATGAGTAATACTAGTAGAACAAAAAAAGGTTAACTTCAGATATATTTTGAGAAAAATGAATCGGGGACTAGAATTTTAAAATTAAGCCCTATTATCTGACTGAAACAAAGCTACAGAGTGGGAGTTGCAACATGAGAAATCCTTAGAAATATCTTCTTTGAACTAAATGGCAAAAAGGAAATCAGACTGGTTTTTAAATATCTTGGAAAATTGTATAGCTAAGTACTACTATGTTCTTGCATAGGATTTAACCTAAAGAAAAATACTTCTATGCTTTTAAAAACTGAGTTTTCTTTAAACTCTTTATAAAAGACTAACTCCTGGGGATGCGGGGGGAGGAATGAAAAGGAGGAAAACTTTTCACAAAGGTTTGATGGTTTTCAACACACTTTAACACAAAAATAATTTTGTAAGAGGTTTACTATTTGATAGTGCTTAACACCAGCATTCTAAATAATTTCTACACCAAGTCTAGAAGATTTTTTTTTTCAAACGTGATTACAGTATAAAAAACATGAAAACTAGTGAGCATAGCAGATACATAGTTTCATTCATATCTTACTTCCAGTGAAAATCATCCCTGGAACAATAAAAATACCTGGTGTTTACCTGATCGATTCATTCTCTTTGAAAAAGGCTAGAAGAGAACATTTTACATTTCTTGATCTGATCAGTGTTAAACAGGGCTATTAAAAAGCATGGAAACTCAAATTGTACTCTGGTATACTCAAACTGTGATCAACAGTTCATACTGGCCTCAGAATCATCAATGTGGAGATCTGCTGTCAGTCTAAATGTCCTTTTAAAAGAAAACTGCAGGCTCATCAGTGTAACTACTAATTAACCTGGTAACTCAAGACTGAAATTGTCTTCTTGTAAAGAACACATGATCTTCATCAACTTCATATAATAAAAGATTGGTTTAAGATACAAGTAATGGGAGTATAAACAGGAATAATATACATTCAGCTGGTTACTTTTTGAATATGTAAGCGTATATAAGCTTCTTGAGTGTCAACGTTTTTTCTGAAGATGGTCAATAAGAACCAATCCTTGCTGACTGAAGTTGACAGCCACCAGAATCGGACAAGAAGTTCAAAGGTAAATCAGTGCATACCTACACTGCTGTTTCTACTCAGTTTAACAATGACAAATATGTCTATGATGAGGATAGTCCCCATGCCACAGCAAAGGGAAACAGGTGGTATGTCAGGTCTCTGAGGTAAATAAATACCTGTTGAATAGTCATTGAGAAATATATGATAATGCCTTGTGGGATGCAGATGGTGCTTCTTTTCATTGGCAAAAGATTTTCAAATTTTCTTTCCTTCATTTCCCTTGCTTTTTTTCCCCATTTTGTACTGATTCTCTAGTGGATCATTCTTATTAAAAAAAAAAAGTTAATAAAATGTAAAATATTCACAATGCCATAAACCAATATTGCTTTATGTCATACTGACATTTGTGGGTTGTTTTATTACTTCATGGTAATAGTTAGCATTACTCAAGAGAAGAGCCTAAACTGATCTTAAGTACTATCCAGAAGGTTTATACATTTTCAGACTCATAAATTCTCCTTGTGAACTGGGAATCATTTAGAAAGCTCTGGAAATATGGAAATAAACCATGAAGTACAAATCATAGTACTAACACCTCTAATTCATCTCAAAGGTGAAAAGGGGCATGTTCTTCATTGTCAACAGAGGAAGTGTGGGTTTTAGCCATTAAGTGTAATTGCTTACTGTTCTGAGTCATCTCTGGATTCTTTGGGACCACAGGGTTAAAAAAAAAAAAAAACCAACAACAACCCACAACCAAAACAACAACAGAAAAAACAACCAACCACACCGTCCAGGAATTATTCAAGTCCTTTAATCTTCAGAGGTGGATAAACTGAACCTTATGTGATTTAACTTATGAGCAGCATTTGGGCACTGTGCTACATAATATTTTTCCCAAAGGAAATGAGCGAATGTATTTTTAGCCAAATGTCTACCCCATCCTTTGCTGGCTCTTCTGCTCTGCACCACTGCAAGTGCTTATCTTTGGTGCTGTGCACACACTATATGATGACAGATCTAATTAAAAGTGACCTTAGGGCAAAAACTTTACAGAATTATGAAATCTATCCAATAAAAAATAGGCCAATGGAGACTAAAAATCTTACTTGAAAATTAATCTTTTGTATAAAAAAATAGCTCCCTACCTGAAAACAATAGAAGTGTATTTATTTCTTGTCTGTCCAAGACAGTAAAGTCTATAATTTACCATAATTTATAAACTACCATTTACTTTATTAAGCCTTCTTCTGACCTCTAAATCATATGACCTCCTCATGCAAACGTGTTAGAATTTTATACTGAAGAGTCTTGTATCCAGTGTGATTTCACTGGTCATCAAGAACAAGAAGCCAAGGAAGTTATGGCAGCTAAGGACAAACTATGACACTGCCACCCGGCTTATCTGCGTTTTGAGGGGACATCAGGCACTTCCAAAGGGAGGGCATATGCAGCTCTGCGTAAGTGTTGCACCACTCCTGAAATATCCAGTGAGTCACCTTTTGCTGAAGAAACCATTTTTTTGAATTATTTACCTTAGTACATATATCCTCTATTTACCCCATGAGCTATTTAAGAATCTAAATGGGGAAGTCTCTAGTATCAGCCAGTACCTTCTAGTAGTCTCAACTTCATTCAGCCATACTACAGCTGTTGCTGAAGACGACAGTCTCCTATGAACAAATGCAAAACATCCATATTTATTCTGTTGAAGTATATTCACTTGATCTCTTCAAATATTTATATTTACAACCAACATGCCAGGGAATGACAATCCAGACCAGGCAAGAAAGAACAAGACTGCAAATTGAAGGTCTTCTGTCTCCTGATTCCAAGGAAATCTGACTTTCAGTATACTATTATTTGTAGTTTTGAGGGGGGTTTTTAAGTGGTTTTTTAAGATGAAAATAATAATGCCTATTACATCAAATAGATCCATAAACTTGATCACAAAGACCTATGTATTTCATTCCTATGTGCTTTCTGACTGTAATTAATAATAAGCACAATTTTTTAAAATAAACTCAAAAGATCTAACCAGTATCAAATTTCTGTTCAAATTACTGTTCAACTATACATGTGTCCTAACTCCCAAATAATAAAAAGTGCAATTCTCACAATCTCCTCTTATAATCAGACTTCCCTGTCTGGGCTTTCCACAGAAAAATCTAATCTTTAACTCATCACCTACAGGAGCAATGAAATAATCATCAAAAGAGCCTCATAGGCATGAAAGTCAGAACTTCCTCAGGACCTGAGACTAAATGTTATAATTCACTTCTACAATACATTCATAGTCACTGCTTACCCACACAAAACTGGCTTTTTTATTGTTACTCTTTATGATCCCACATTTATATTTTTTGCATATATTGTCATACCATTACCACTGTTTGATCTGACTTTGCCTTGTTTTATTTGCTACAAGATATATCTTCAACCAGATGCTATACTTTAAAGCACAGCAGGCTGTTCACCTCTTGGAAAAATGAATACAAAAATTCTACCTATGGAACAGTGTTGGTCAATACATGACTAACACATGTTTTTTTACCTCTTCAGCCACACAGCTGCAGCTTGTAACTCAAGACTGAAACCTGGATACACGGTACAGACATTCATCTAAATTTGAATCTATGCTTTGAGTCAAGCTTCTATCCTTCAAGGCTCACTTCTGGGAATTTAACACGTTATTGCAGAGGTAACCAGTGACACTAGGGTTTCACTTTTAAAGAACATTTTTCCTTATTTGTGTTATTACATGATGCTTTGCAGCTGCAGTGATTCAACCATTTATGCTTGTTTCATCACATGAAAACGTTACTTACATAATTTTCCAAGAATTCTACTTAATTCCAGTTAAATATACTCTGTATTAGTTATTAATCTGTATTAACAGTAAGAGACAAAGTTGTTTACAAAGGAATACTGGAGGACCCTATTTTTGCTTTCAGTCACTTAACATTTTTTCAGAACTAGAGAAGCTTAAAGAAAATCAAAAGACAAGAAATAAGTTCCCGCTGACATCAGCAGCAAATCCTCCAAGATCTTTCACTTACTGTTTACTGCAGTATGGTTTAGGGCAGGACTTCAGGTGCCAGGACACCTAGCCTGGATTTCTAAACCATGGAATTATTTGTTTGTTGGTTATAATTTACCTTCCTTTAAACAGTAAGTGTTCCTTACAATAAACTCACTAGACCTAGACAGAGGAATACAGCTTGCTACAGTTTTGAAAAATCAGCTGTAACTTACTTATCAGTCCTACATGACCTTACAGAGTCAAAGCTGAATTCTTGGTGTAGTTAATAAGTAAGATTGATCCAAAGCTCATAGGATTTAATAATAAGGTCTTGAGAGACACAGAAAGCCAGTGTTCTTAGAGCTACTCTCACACAGAACGAGAGCTGTGACTGTGCTCTTTGGATTACAGAAATTCTATCTGTTTATCTTTAAGCACAAGATGGATGTACAATTTGATGACAAAACATTAGAAAGCATCATGAAGACATTACTATTGAGTGTGCTCCAGTGGGTACAACATATGCTACTGAGATACTAGAAATATGATGTAAGGATAAGATATTGCCCAGGGAAATCATTTACTGAAAGCAGATAAACAAAGCAAGAAGTGTAAAACCCAATATAACACAGTTGCCTCTGTAGAATAGCAGAAAGTCTACTAATGTAAAACAATGCCTCAGTTCCACTGATCTGCATTTCAAGAATGTACCAAATGGGCTATGTTATCAAAAGTAAAATGATTCTGGCTTCTTGGGTGACCAAATTTTAGCCAAGATTGGAAGTGTAATGGGACCCAAAGACATCCAGCAAAAACTGTTCTCATCTCCTGATTAAAGCAGTCAGTTGATTGAGGGCAGATACATTCAGCTAAGTCAGTAATCTCAGAAGAGAATTCAGACTGGTCATCCAAGGAATGAAGGACATAGCATGTGGCACCTGACTCAAGCCTCATGACACCTCCATGGAGCTAAGAAGTGTTTTTGTGGTACTCACCAGGTACCCCATCTTTCTCCAACCTCAGTGTGAGAGTAATGAATCACCCTCTGAAGGAACACAAGTCTCCCTGCAGACTGGAGGGAGGAAGGGTGCTAAAATATTTAACACAGATAGTCAGAGTAACCTGCTAAGGCAGATACCCACATTTTTAAGACTCTGACACCTGTACTTGGCATCTACAGTGCTCCAGTTCTCAAAAGGAACTGTTTACTGATAATACTTATACCACACTGTAAATGCTAAAATTATTTTTAAAAAAGATAAAAAGAAAAAGAACGAGGTGCCAATCTATAAAAAACTTGGCAGGCACAGAATATATTGAAAGGGAGAAGGCTTCATAGAAGGAACACATCTGGAGTGGTATCTGTGCTTGCAACCTCTCTGTAAACAACTCTTTTACTAAGTGATGATTTCACTTCAGAAATGGAGTCCTTACCAATCCCACAGCCACATAGCAAGCTTTGATCAATTAATGCTTTTAAGTACTTTGACACTGGATAACGTATTATAGAAATTCAAAGACCTATTATTACTTTCCACTCTGATCTAGAAAATATTATGTAATAAGATCAGGGCACACTAAAAGCTATAAATTAGAACGAAGTATGAAAAATGGACATGTTCCAAATATACGTTCATTCACCAAGCTGAAAAACAGTAGGTAGAGTGCATTTATGGTTGAGTGGTATTTCCTGAAGTTTTGAAATGTGTGCTGAATCACACAACTGACTGTAAATACTCATTACAACTAGACCTAACGTTGACTGGAGCAGATGAAATATTTTCAATTATTTCAGATGTTCTTAGCAAGTTTTCTTTTTATATCAGAGTAAGAATAAACTAAGTTGGTCATCAAGAAACATATCAACCAATAATAATCAAACCAATAATAAGATCACATGATAATGCATCACACATTTCTGACTGATTGTTCAGCAGTCCTGGAATTGGCAAGCTTCACCTGTTCAAAATTTTTCTCGTCAGATTCTACTCAATTTGCGGACACAATCATTTTATCATTCTCTTCAGCAAAGTATAAAAGCAAGTTTGTCAGAATCACTGTCTCACCATTAATATTAAAGCTCTTCATTATCTCTTCCAACAGAACAGAGCAGTCTTCGAACATGCTAGAGAAAATTCCAATTCATTCACGGAAGTCAGAAACTGAGAAAACACCATGAGAACTGGACACAGCTTTCAAGACCAGCATATAAACTGCATTTTGGCCTCTGTTCATTAAAGTACAGGAGTCACTGCCACAGACTACAAATGCTTGTCCCTTGTCTCTACGCAGCTTCACAATTAGGCCCACAGCTGCTTGTTATGCTCTGAAAGTGAAGAGTCCTAATCTACAATAAAGCCTGTCTACAAATGCTGTCAGAGGAAGCATTCAGGTACTAGCCCTCTAGGTCATTTGTGTTTGATAGGTAAGCCCTGCAACATCAACCTATGGAAATTTACTGCCTGTCACAAAGTACTTGCTAATCAACTAAGTTACAATTAAGCCAGGAACAGAAGCTGTAACTGCTCCTAATTCAAACCTTTGGGCCTTTTCATGAAGCTTTGCTTTAAGGAAAAAAGTGATCAAAGTTTTAATTTTCTGTAGAAAGGTAAGTATAATAAAATCTTAATACAACACATGATAAATGCAAAGCGTCTGCTAATTACAAATACATGGCCATTTCAGACTAGAAGCAAACCACAGCCATCTCGGGAGTGATTTTGAATCTAGCCTTTATTTCTTCAGATGCAGTTAATCAAGAGTTCAATTAATTGAGAGTACAAGTAATGTCACTTTGATCAGATACTGCTATCAGTTACACCCATCAGTAACTGACAGTAACTGACTTCAATAGTTCACTAGATACAAACAGGCAAAAAAATTGTCCAGTTTACAATTATGGTTCATTTTACTAATTTTCACTACCTATGAATAATTTTAGTAATTCATATTCACTTCACCTGATATTTAACAATTATTCTGTCCTCTGCAGGACAGAACTTTATTTTATCACCAGGTACCAAAGGATATGGTAATGCATTAAGGAAAATCAGTTCTTAACTATTTTTTTTAAAAAGTAAACATATAAACAATATGCCTCAATTTTGGACTTAACTAGACACACAAACAGTGAAAAAGACCTGATGGCTTGTCTGCGAATTTTAGCATGCAGCGTAAGGTAAGCTTGTCACCCATTGCAAGTCTCATAATATAGCAGAAAAACACCTCATTAATAAAACATCACTCTACCAAAACCTAACATTTTCTAGACTTTGCCAATAAAAATAGCACTTAGTAGAGCTAATTTTCCCTACCCAAAAACAGTTGTGCATGACAATTTACTTGACTGTGATTTCCATTTTCTAGGTACAGTGGTTATTGAACTTTTGTCTGAAAATCTACAGATTACACATATGTTCTACACAAAGGTAAAAATTTAGATGTGAAGCTAAAACCAGAAGAAAACATTCACATTTCAAGTTTAAAACGTGAGGAGACTGTCAAGCAGTATTTTCTCTACATCTTGTTTTGATATTAAAATAAAAATCTAGATTACTGTAATGTATATTTTATTTTCAACTGTAAATACTACAGAATACATATACCTTTAATACAAGAAATTAACTAATCTGTTTCCTTCAGATCACCTAGTTTAACCTGGCTGTAAAAGAGAATGTACTGATGTTGATGGTTGATGAAAATACCAAACACTCAAAAGATTCTAGTCACCAAAAGTATTCTTCCACAAGGGCTATCAGCAGTACTTCTTTATCTAGTAAGTGATCTATATACAACTTCAAGCCCAAACTTTGTTTCTGCTCCTCTACTTCAAAGATGAAGGTAACTCTTTTCCACAGATAGTTGATATGCACAGCACCTTCCATCCTAGAACTTCCTAAAGTTAACTGTAACAAAATATACCAGAATGTGTTACTGAGAATAAAACATGGTTTCTGTAAAGCAGCAGATCTTCCTAACTGTGTACTAGAGAGTGTGAAAAATTCTGTATCAGAATGACACCTGAAAGAGAAGTTAGACACTATTTACTAAGGACTCTGACCAGACCACTGGAGTTACTATTTGCCTACCCTAATGAAAGGCATACTGGCTCAGTTTAGAACTGTATTTGATGGTGAACCCAACTCTCCTTTCATAAAAGATGCACCTTTTCCATTAGCACAGAATATGCAGTAACCTGCAGACTGACAGGCTTCCCATACTTCAAGTCACATCTTTGGTTAAGGTCCAAATATTTTAAAGAAAGGGGCAAGATAAAGATGAGAAGCAGCAAAGATGATTTCATTTGAAACCTTCTATAGTCAAGCATGACTGTTGCCTGAAGAAAAGCAAGTATGTTCATAACCTGGTTAGTAGGTATGCATTTACTTTTGAGAATCATCTTAGATCTTCAGCTATCAGTGAAAAAGGAACCTAAATCAAATCTACAACTATTCTAGTAAACATAAGGTAGGCAGAAGTGATCCAAGAAGACTGGATCTATGGTCACTAACATTGTTGAACTGAAATCTCACTTCCTGATTCTGTTTTGATCACTTCATCTAGCCCTACTTAAGAAAGAACTTGTTATTGAGGGGCCTAATCCCTAAGCAGTGTGGTCACAAGCCAGTTGATGCTACTGGACTTCAAGACCAAAGCTAAATCCCTGGCCTTTAAACCAATTACACACAACTGATGAGATGTAGGAATGTTAAGGAGTGGTTTTTAAAGGGATCTGTCAACGCATCTAGGTACAAAGTCTACTTCAAGCACAGGTGGCCCAGATCCAGAAGGGAAATTAGGGCCAAATATGGCACTTGCACAGCATTCAGGCTCTTACTCTTATAATTATGACCCTCAACACTTTGCCTAGTTTTTGGGGCTCTACATTAACAGAAAAGTTTATTCCTTAAATTTTTACTTTTTCGCATTTTCAGGACTGCCTCCACCTTGGCATGACTGAACAGTTGAATTGTTTATTTTATGTCTAAAAAGAATTACAAGGCTCCAGCCAAATTTTTCTCCAGCTGAAGAGCCTGATCTGAGTATACCTAGCATGAATCAATTATAACAAATCTGGGAAAAATATGGTGGATATAGCCAGAAACACAAGACAAACAAAGACCATTTCCATTTTGCCCAATTATGAAATCGTATCGTGGAAAGAGGACTAAGCCCAGACTAAGAGGGAAACAAGATGCGTGATCTCTTAAGTTTATAACCAACATCTCTTAGCTCCCAGACTGTCCTAGAAAGTAGGACACAGGATTTAGTACAGAGGCATTTCTATCATCTAGTAGTTGCATACTTTCCTGGGACAAAAGGTCTGTGGGACTGCACCTTTCAGGAGAAGGAAGGGCTTTCTGTTTTAAGTATAATAGCTGTTGTGTAACAAGTAGACACCTAAGAAAATATATAGCCCTGTTTTCCTATTCACCAATTACCTAATTAACCATCTGTGTGCCTATCTAAGCAAACTCAGCCTGTAAATTCTGATAATTGGCACATTCTGTACTACATACTAGGCATTCTGTACTACATACTACATACTCTATCATTATGTTAGTGGCTGTGAAGTTGCAGAAATCGCAGAATTCTCCCCTACAAGGGGAAAAAAAAAAAAAAAAGGGAGATCTACAAAGGAAAAATCAGAGTAATCATTTGGACCTAAGCCATGTAAATGCCTCTGTAAAAATTTCATCTATTTTCATCAATTTACATTTCAATAAACAGGCCTATGTAGCTTCATGACAGCCTAATGCTGTCACACAACAGTATTAATATCAAATATGACCTATCTTAGCTAATAGGCCACAGCACCTTAGAGATTGTTTGAGCTTAGACTAGGCTATCTGTAACAAAAAAAAAAAAAAAAAAAAACCAAACAAAAAAGGTATTCTTCCTTCATAGGCACAAAGATGTCAGATTCAGACTTCCTGGAGGAGGGGGAGGACAGGAAGAAGACTTTTCATGTTCATTTTACGTGTTTGCTTAAGCTTCTCTCCAAATCTAGCATGATTAATGAATCAATAGGGTATCTTGTAACACTGGTAATAAAAGAATTGCTACTACCTCTAGATTATAGTACCAAGAGCTTTCTAAATTTTGACCATTTGCCATTTTTCATTATTTTTCTTTCATCTTTAAGGACATACACTACTTATGTGGATTGAAAAAGATGTCTTCATGGCTTTGAAAAGGCCATAGGTGAAGGCTTCTAAAAGTGTTTTTAGGTAGTGATCACCCTATGAAGAGATACGTTCTTATTTAGTGCCTATTCCCCAGTTTTGATCTGGAACTAGAGATGAATGCTTAGTTTCACTTTCAAATAACTATTCTCCAAAAGACCTGTGCATCTTGGGTGATTTAGGTTTTGAGTGCAGTCTTGTCCCCTCCCCAGCTGCACTTTGTGGCTACTGTCATCATCTTATGTCAACCTTGTGTTCCTTGAAGGGTAACCCTAAAAGTAACAGTGACTTTAGATATCCCCTCCTGATGAATTTTAAAGCCTTCAGGTACATGCACTCGAGTACAAGTGGGAGTCAAATTCTGACAGATATTATCATTTATGTACCACTCAGTATTTACAAATTTTGAAACTGCATAGGAAGGCTGCTGAAGGGAATGCACTAAAGTACTGAGACTTCTCTATCCTAAAAATCTGTTTAATTTCACTTTTTAAAAACATCAACTTTTTTCTCGAACTACACATTCTGAATATATTTCTGTTCCTTTGAACTTCTTTCCCATTTAAAAATCCTGAGGAGTTTGTTTTATATTTTACATTTATTTTATCACATTTGATTTTATTGTCTTATATGGTGCCTCAAGGTTTCTGACAGTAATGAAAGATGCTACAGAAATAAAATAAATTCCTTTTAGCATTCATACTCAAAAGATCAAGAGCACTGCCGCTTTGAAATTAGATATTCAGCCCTCAGTATAACTCCTCTTTAGAATGTGTGTATATATACATGTGTGCATATGTTTACGTATGTCATGTTAATGTGCTTCAAACATGTATAACTCCCACAGGTCTAGAAGAGCTTTTATAACCTTTTCGATATCTATGGAGCAACAACGTGCCTTACTCTACTAGAATAAATAAATGACACTGCACTACAATGTCAATGAAGCAAAAATATTTGAGAGTATTAAAAGAATTACCATTTTACAAAATATTCTTAAATACTCATTTAAGAGATTATACCAGTTTTGTATAGTAATACTTTTTCTCATTTATGTTCAAATATTGTAGGTATAAACTCAAAAAGGTATATGTCATAAAGTAAAACTAAGAATTAAAATTTTAGCTTCTGTAATATTTTGTTAATTTTCAGAAAATATTCAATGGATCTTTTTATAAAAATTGTAAAAATTGTTGATTCTAGTTTAAATAGGTATGTTTGAAACAGGAATGTTTGTCTGATCCTGATGAAATTTGAAACTAAGTAATTAGGAAAATGTAAGTATGACAAATTGAGGTGAGAAAAAGACGTATAAACCAACCATCAAACCTATGAATCTTTTCTAATGAAAAGAAATGTTTACTATGTAGTATTAGGGATAAAAAAGTTGGCTGCAGCTTAATTTTTTTTTTTTTAGGTGCATTATGCAATCTATCATTTGTTGAAGCAAGCGAATTTCTATGACTGTAAGAATTTGCTCTGTGTTCTGATATGATTTGTTGTTTGATTTCTGGTAAGTACTGTAAAGGAGAGTAAGGTTAGCAAGCTATGATTTTTAAAAATTATAGGAAGTGTTACATGCAACCAGCACTTACTTATCCTTCTTTCTGTTCTTTCTAAAACCTAAAATATATGTTCAACTGTCATATAAAAGAATGATTCATATTACCTAATTTTAAGCACCTATAAATCAGATGTCTAATCTAATCCACTTTATTTTAGATCATCCCATCTCTTCTTGGTCATCTACATTATCATGGCAGAAGTCAGTTCCCAGGAAGTGCCCACCACCATGACTGCCAAGGAAGGCTTAGACAACTAGCCAGTTGCTTACCTTTTAAATAGTTAGCACTAGGTAAGATGACCCACTTCCCCAAAATGCTTAAGTATGTTGGTTGTACAAGACAGCTCTTCAGTAGTAGTTATTGGATTGACACTCATTCAGCAGGAGACGTTATATATGCTTGATCCATTATAAGAGGTTTGAGAAAGTGACCACAGCACATCCAAGTATACACAACACTCCATGGGAGCATGTCTTCCTTCCCTTGGATATAAATATTGCAGTAACTACAATAATAAATAAATTATTCTGAGTTATATTTTTAGCTGCAACTGAGTAATGAAATTTGAGAAGCAATAGCAACAGTTTGTAGACCAGGTGAAATGAACTGCAACTTCTCCAGACAATTGTCCTGTCTTTCCATTACATGATGCTGGATTTCCCTAAGCTACACGCGAAGTACTTCACTTTCCCAGAGAGCTTCTTTTCTACCCTTTTCTCATGTCATTTCCCCATTCTTCATACACATACAAAATTTTTCTGACTGCTTTTCTGCATTCATAAAAATTTCTAAAGCAAAGCAAGTCTAAGGTGTAATGGCTGAATATTACACAGAGATAACTATTACCATGAAATCTTTCCAGTCCCTCCTCGCCTTCTGGATTCTCACAGACTCACTAAATGTCTACTACACATCAAATCTGCACATTTCAAAATGCTTGAGATTAACTGTATTTGGTTTTGTGAAATATTATTTTTAGGATACCGTAACATTCTCAGACACACGGGCTTAAAATATTAACTACTAAATATTAGTTATTATAATAATATTATATCTAATATAAAACCCCATACAACATTTCTTCTGAGACACCTTCCCCTGGCTACACCTTGGTTTTCTGCTTATAATTTAAGTACAAAAATTCCATAAGTATTTGTTATGCATCTTACTCCTTATTGCTATAAATCATTTATTAAATTGTCCTACTTATTGGCCTAGCTAATTCCTGCTTGTCTGAACTCCATTTGCACCCTTTCCTCCCTCCTCCCTAAAGTAGGTAAGTCATGCTTCCAGACAATTTTCATCATAATTTTAAAATACTGCAAATAGTATATTTAACAAAAGAATGAAAAGATTTTATGAGTAATAATTTCATTATTTTTTCCTCAGCATTGTCTTTCTGAAGGAGTTATTTTAATTACGTAAGAACACATGTGGCCCTCATAATGAAACACAGGAGAGGCAGATGCATCATCACAACCCTAAAACTACTAATCTAAAATTGATAGTGTGAGGAAAAGCAGTAGAAACATGAAAAATTGTACTTAACAGGAGTTGAGTTGACATTTATGTGAAAGAAGAATTGAAATAATATTTTGTTTTTTGATTTGATGGTGTTTTTGGAATTACAAGATTAGCAAACCAGTGAAGCTAAGCAAAATATTTTTTAAATGGGAAAGTTGCTCTGCATAGAAATTCATGCAACTATGCTATAGTCATAATGCTAAAATGTCATCTTGAAATGACATTTCAGTGGCACATCAATGAAATTTTAACATCTTTTAGTGAAAATTAAGAATATAAAATAGACTATCTTCGACTTCCTGGATTCAAACCAGGAAAATGTTTTACAATTTTGTTTATAGTTTTCAAGTTATCATGTTTTCCCTGTCCATCAAAGCAAATCATATGAACTTCACTAATGAAGTGACTGGGAACACTTCAACCCAAATTATATTCACAGTATTAAAGGATCAGAATACATCTCAAATTATTCATCAAGACTATGACTGAATCCTCTATAGTGTTAAACTTCACTGATATTATCCAGTTACCAAATAGTAATCAAATGTAGCATGAATACATTACTATATTGCTAAACTAAAACCAAGTTTTCTATACAAACACAGTAAGGCAATGGTATTGTATTTATTAGTTTTTACAATCAAAGTCAGCTAGTATCACAAAGACTTAACAGTTTGGTTCTATCTAGTCCTACCTTTCTAAAGCAAATATTTAAAGAATATAATTTCTTACACTAATCTGAGGTCAAGCCTATATTCTTTACTCATGAGGAAAAAATCAGAGTATCTTTAAGAAAAGTGTCCACAGAAAGTTTACTTACATAAGTGTATACATAAGAAAAGAGGCTCTAAGGCATATAAGGTAAAAAATGTTGCAGCTGTATCTCATACAAAACTATCATTCAAGACGGATAGTATTCTGCCTTTTGCAATATTCGTATAAGCAATGAGCAACCAATATATCCACTACACTAATTACATATCACTACCTACCACTTAAAACAAAGCAGAACATGTTTTTTGAGTATCAGAGTGATTCTATCCCAAAACAGCTGTCTGGCAGAGTAGTGTTATTATCTCCTTATGCCAACACCAGCAGGCTGCATTCCCAAAAGAGGCTGCCCTACCCTTCTGCTTGCTCTTACAGTCATGCTGCCTTCCTTGTTGGATTAGCACAAGTATTTGTGTGGCCATCAGGTGAACTAGATAAAGAAATTGATTTGAATTAAAATTGAACCACAGGGGATGGGGGGAGAAGCTGGTTTTCACTTGGAACAGTTCCTTCCCCAGTTCACTCTATGGACACACAAACATTTGTGCCATATGTGAACAGCCGTAAGAACTGACAGCCAAAAGAAAGAGGTCATCACTGTCTTTCTCAGTAACACGGTTTAAAGCAACCCTTGAAGCAGGGTGCAAAACTGAAAGAATGAATGACCCTCTAAAATTATTTATTTCCCTTCCCATAGAGGAACCTAAATAATTAGCTAATCTTGGATCCCAAACAATTAGATAGCTAAAGACTTACACTGAGTGACCGTAAATCATGTATTTAACTGCATATGAAGTGACTCCTCTACGAACATGCGCATGTTCAAATGTATTTCCACAGTCCTCTAACCTTTTTAAAATGTGACTCATAAGACTATTCTCATTTTTCCATATGCCTTTTGATGGAAGGAAACATGCTTAGACATTTATAAAAAAACCACAAACATCCAAATTACAACACAAATTACCTTCTCACTTCATTCTGCCTCTTAATGATGCTACCAAGAATTTTGTAGAGGGAAATTATAAGTTGTAATCGTAAAAAGCTGTTAAAACTGAAGGAAAAAGATAGCTGAACTTGTTTGGATAGCTTATATTAAATGTTTCATAAAAACACATCTGCGTACAAACAGGGAGTTGTGCGCTAGCACAGCCTAAAAAGAGAGCTGCTCCAAGCAAGACAGAATGTTAAATTCTCAAAAAGCTCAATTTGAGGGTGATTTCTGGGAAGTTGGTTGTATGTTCTTTACAGACAATATTAACTGCTCTTGACTTCATCAAAAACTGTATTTTTAATCACACCAAGGTCTATTTAGAAATGCACGGTGTTTAAATCCATAAGTACATAGAAAGCCCTTGTCTATCTATCTGCTAACTTAAAAGCAAATCTAGAACTTGAGATGCCTAGAAACTTTTAATTCAATAATTGCAACTCAGAATAATTCAGTGTATTTAGATACTGTAATTCTAGTATTCATTTATGGAAAAAAAATATAAAATACCTTTATTTTCAAAAGCTAAGTGTTTTAAGAGTATTACCTCATAACATATGGGTTGCATTTGTGGTCTTACAAAGTTAAAACTGGCTAGATCACCAGGCTTAAAGGGTTGCTATCAAATCCAACTGGAGTCCATCTCTTAAAGATATCCCTCAGGGGTCAATATGCTTAATGTTTTCATTAATGGTTTGAGGAAGTTTGAAATGGTATCAAACCGGTAGGAGCTGCTGAGACTGGAGGGCAAGGTTGCTACTCAGAGGAGACCTGGAGACGTGGGTTGTCAGAAACATGAAGTTCAATAAAGACAAATCCTAAATTCTGCATTTGGGACAGATTAATCTCATGCACCAACCAGTACATGCTGGGGACCAATGAACTGAAAAAGAGCTTTGCTATAAAGGACCAGGCAGTCCTGATGAAGAAGGTGAGCATCAATAAGCAGTGTGCTCTTGCAGCAGCGAGTGCCAACTACATCCTTGGACAAAAGCAAGAGTCTAGACAGCAGGCTGAGGTGATTATTCCCCTCTATTCAGTAATAGTGAGACCACATCTTAAGTACTATGTCCAGTCTAGGGCTCTCCAGTACAAGACAGACAGACTGTTTTGGAGTGAGTCCGACAGAGGACCACAAGACCACCAAGGGGCTACAGCAAGGGAAGGTCAAGAGAGCTGGATGTCCAGTTTTAAGAAGAGTTCTTCCTGCTGTCTTCAAACACTTAATGGGAGGATACAGAGGAGGCAAAGCCATACTCCTCTTGGAGGTGTGCAAAGATAGGATAAGAGGCAGTGGAAACAAGACACAGCAGAGGAAATTTTGATTAAATATTAGCAAAAAAGAGTAGACAGAGATGGTAGTCAAACTGTAGAACTGGTTGCTAAAAGAGGTTGTGGAATCTCCATCCTTGAAGATATTTAAAAACTTGACTGGGAACCTGATCAAATGGGTTCTGGTTTGAGTAGGAGGTTGAACTAAATGATTTCTGGAGGTCCCTTTCCACATAAAACATTCTATGTTTTTATTCGCAGTTCAAAACGCATTATGGAAAATAATCACCAACTTGGTTAGCTCTGAGTTAAACATTCAAAAAGAGTATACTTCAGACTTAATACAAGTATTCAGGTATTTTTGTTAACATCATGGCCCTGTTACATAAAGTCTCACATGTTCACTGAAGTAACTGGGCCTATGCCAGTATAAACTAACAAATAATTAGATCTCACACTTCAAAAAAGTATTAGACCTTCAGTTTTATATGCAAAATTTTTCACAGCACAGTCTGCCATGAGTTTAAAATTAAACAAGTCCTAATTGTGTAATTTTTTCCATTGTATGAGTCTGCTTTTCAAATTTGTCCTTTTAATCTAGAGCTAAATCTCCTTTCACTTCTTAAAATCTGCAAAGATAATGAGGAAGTATCTGGGAGAAACAGATACATCTTCCCTTCTTAAAAACTTAGCACTAACTCATTCCAGTATAGGTATTTGAGTGTTTAGACATTCATACAGCAAAAGAATTTATTTTATCTCCTTTTCATCAATTCTGAAGGCATACAGACAACTTTGCTAACATGCAAATTTAATGGCAAAGACACTTGGTTTCATCTTTACATTCAGACTTAAGGTTCTAATGGCATTATAACAAGAAAAGCTAGAGGAAAATACTATTAACATCCACAGAGCTGTTCATCTGCTTTGCTTTCTTTCACAACGGCAAGAAATGGAAGAAGCAAGATTAAAGCCCAGAGTATGGATATCATTTTAGAGCTATTCAAATACAGAGAAGCTAAATGATCATACCTCAGCTGTACACGCCTATTGCAACTCGTGTTTCACTTCCCAAATATACTGGGTTTAAAACAGAGCAGACTGCAGTTTTGATAACATCTGCTACAACAAATAACAAAAAAAAGAGTGTGAAGTCTGATGAATGTTTAAACAGAACATTTTTTATGGATCAGCTAAATCTTTTCTGCTTTTTAATTAAAAGTAAAGAAAATGGAACTTAATTATCCTGTAAAGATTAGCTTGTGGGCATCTTCCTGTAAATTACTTCTAATTGAAAGCAAATTGTCAAGTGACATTCAAAGTACTGTCCTTTAAAACACAGCTGTTCTATTGCTGATTTCAGTACATTACAGTGCTTTCTTGTTACAGTAAGGCATATTTGAATATTTTAACAATTTGACTGGTTTTGTATGGATTTTCATTTAGTATATCTTAATCACATTCCCTCCTCCAAAAATCAGAAGAAATATTAGCTACCTTATTGTACCAAATATCCTAAAGTAATTTCTCTTTGCCTTTCATTATAAAGCTTATCGGTTAACCACTGATTAGCACATGGCATGGGTAACCAACCAGTTCCAGCTGGTAGTCTGCTACCTAGCCTGCTCGCTAGATCATTCTTACTGCTGGGAGCCAATTTATTAGAAAAAACATTTTAAATATTTGAAGCAATTTCAAGTAGTTTTACTGTATCAACTACAAACCGACAGTTTATATTTCTTGCAGTTATTTATAAATTTATAAATGCTTGTGACAATATTTGATATACTTTTATAGTAGATCATTAATATTCAAATAGCAAGATAAAACTATCAAACATTAATATAAGTTTATCAAACATATTCAATCGTTTTGATAAACCACTTAAATGTGACTTATCATTCCACTTGGAACTGCAACTTCAACCCAAAAACCTGTTACTGTCTTTTATTAAATCTTCCTTGAGATGGCACGATTTCATTTGGATGGATTAGATTTCAGCCTTCTCCTTGCACACATTCTCATCTACTCCAGAAAAAAGTAATTTTATCCTATAACCATAAACAAAGCCAAAAATAAACAGAGGTGAATTTCATATTTCTACAAAAATTACTGTAACGTTTGGCATTTCTAGTGTGATCGTCCCACTTTTACAAGCTTTACTGTCTCCAAGACTGAATTTACACACCTCTCTGTGGCAGTGAAAATAGATTCTTAAAACTTTGATATGAAAAGTGTAATGCTTTCAGAGCATTAGGCTTGAAAAGCATGTCTACAGCTGAACAGAAGTGGCTTAAGAAGTGTGTCTGGACACATTTGTTTTAGGTGGCAAGAAGTACTACTTGCATGTTAGAGCTGAGACAGTTGCACAGTTTGCTGGCACAAGGCTGATGGGTGAGCTTGAATCCCCAGATGTGGGAGAGGGTGAGCTGGAAGGGACTGCTCAGGGTATCGTTTGTTTTTTCTCAGAACCAGCTGCACATGCAGCTGAGCCATTTTTTAAGGAAATGGTGATATCACTGGGGACCTGCTGCTTATGAACCACTCACAATATTTCCCCTCCTCTTTTTATCTCTAGAATGTATGATATGTGCCTTGTGGCTCTTAGCCAAATTCAGACTCATGTGTGTGCTTCAAAGGATTAATGTTTGAAAGGTATTTATAAACATGCAATGTCATCACTGGATTTGGGAAAAATTACTAATTTCTCTTACTTTGGTATAGAGTTGTAAATATTACTCTAAAATAATGATAAGAAACATTTAAAAGCACAATTTTAATAAGATCTTAATTATATTTTAATTTAGTGTCTTTGGTATCCAGTATATATTTAAAAGCAGTGATTTTAAATCTCATCTGCAGATTCTACTAGAAGAACATCCTGCATGATCAGCAGTTGGTGTCAGCCACAAGAACACAGCTAATGTCCTCACAATCATTGTGCATTGTAAGCACTGCAGTAGTCATCTAGTACAAGAAGATGAAAAAACACTGATTACTTGTTCTTTGAGGTTAAATTTCAAAATCTAAGATACGGCAAAATAGACTAGTAGTGGTTCTTGTCATGTTCGCTAAAGAACAGCAGAAATCAAAACCAATAAAGCTTTATGCAAGTAACAGATTTAATACCTTAGTGAAATTAGAACACTAGGAGAGTTCATTTTTGCCATGGTGTAGCTATTGAGGCTCTTTACTGCCTCTGATACCTTGAGAGAAACACATGTGCTAACAGGGTGTGCCTTAGCAACCTCATCAATACAGTCTATGGGCTGTGCCAATAGACTTCTCCACAAGTTACGGTATCTACTAGAAGATATGCACAATACAGTACTGAAGCTGAGCCTAAAAAACATTTAAGATCATTACTCTCCTAAAAAAAATCCTGAGAAGATCACCTCAACTTAATATGCCCTTCTGACATTTCCACTCCAACATTTCATTTTTTTTCCCCCTCTTTCAATGTGATACCCAAAACGACACATCCAGTGCAGTGCACTGAAAGTGCTGATGGGGGAAACAGAAGCTGAACTTTGTGACTACAACAATCTATCTTTTTTTTATGTTTTAATTTATAAATGTCTGGTTGGTTTCTGCGGAAGTGTTCTGTATATTCCTTTGGCAAGACAGCTAGGCATTACTTTTTTCCTGACATCAACCATGAAAAGCAGACAGGAGACTGATAATGCACATTAAAGGGACAGAGGTCCTCAAAAGTTTCACAGAGAGGCCCTCTAGGACCTAAGAGGAAATACCCCTTCTTAAGAGATGTTAAAACAAAAAGTAACAACAACAAAAAAAATCAAAACCCACAAAACACAAGCAAACAAAATCTACACACACCTCAATAAAGACCACCGTGCCTGCCACCAAATCACAGCTAATCTTGGCCAATAAGGAGATTTAGGAATGAAAAAAAATAATCTGACAAATCATTCAAACCTGAGGGAGGAGGGGAGGTATTAACAGAAGATTCCCAAAATATGTACCACCAATGGTCAAAAGTAGCACAGCAAACTTGTATAGAAATGGTGCCTGAGTAGCTGAATGTGTCCAATTAACACAGGATTCAGGCAGACACATTTTACCATTTGCATTTAAACTTTTCCTAAGGAGCATTCCATCACTTCTGCTTCACTGAAAAATGAAAATAAAAAATTTAAAATATCTGAAACAAAATTAAAACTTTAGACTGTAGACTCATTTGTCTGTAAGCCAATCATATCCACTTAGGGAAATTAATTTACTCTTTTCTTTGCTATTACATACAGAGCCAACAGCAAATCACACAGCAAAGCCAAATAAACATACTGTTTTCAGGAACCCTTTTTCAATGCAGGAGTAAGGAACAGGTAAATCCCACAGATCTACTACACCTAGTATTGGCCCTTCCTTCTCACTGAAGATTACAAATTTATGGTTATTTCTTCCCTTTTCACAGGGGATTCTTTACTATGGATATAAATTCATCTATAAAAATATGAATAATTCTATTACTATTATTACAGTCATTATCATTCTTATTCATTACTTGAATTACAATGCTATTTTAGGAACATTAACAGGCTTACAAAATCATAAAAATACTTTTTTACTTTCAGTAAACAGAAACTGGGATTCTT
The DNA here is from genome assembly GCF_047716275.1 of Strix uralensis. Classification (NCBI taxonomy): domain Eukaryota; kingdom Metazoa; phylum Chordata; class Aves; order Strigiformes; family Strigidae; genus Strix; species Strix uralensis. The sequence goes on along the minus strand of NC_133972.1, from coordinate 153,551,494 downwards.
TATGCTATTACACTATTTCCTGAATAGCACATAGCTATGTCAATTACTGTGGAAAAGAAGACTATCATTAGACATGAACAGGTGACTGTTCTTGAACATATCATAGATCCCATAAGCCAAGCACCAAGCTCTGTCTTACAAGGTACAACAGAGTTTGCCAGAGTTCTCCTGTCCGCTGCTCCCATTTTAGTGAAAGAAACGATCGAGGCCTTTGATCACTGCAGGAAGCAGCAGATTTTAAAAAGGCAGATTTTAAATGTTTTCCACAGTTCCTCCTATTCAGACATCAAAAACATATAAATCACGAGCAGAAACAACACAGAGCTTCCAAAATCTGAAGTATGTAATTTTTCAATAAAATCTACAAGTGTAGCAGTTTTCATAAACAAAAGGTAGGGACGAAAACCAAGAACTTTCCTATTTGGATTTGATCTTCCGGACAGTATTTTTGGTATATTAATCCTGCCTAAGACAGTAGCATAGCACTAAGGAATGTGCAAGCCTCAAATGCCTCTTTTCATTAAAGCCAGATCATCTAAATCACTGTCTCATATACAAAAATGCACTGATAAATAATTTCACATACAATTCTGCTTCTGAAAGAAAACAAAACCTACAAATTAGGGCTTGTCTGTTGCAACTTGGTATCCCCCATATGATTAAGATATCAGTGCTAACAAACAAAGTTATTCAAGGTTCTATCGTAGTGTAACAAGAAAGACAGGAAAAAATCTCCACCACCCCCACCCCCACCCCCCCCAATCATTCTCAAAATTCAGTAAGAAATACAAGATCCTAAAACTTTTTCTTAGTTTCTTCAGAGTAGCCTGTCTGGAATCCTCCTAATATTAATGGACTTCAATGCACATACACATACCCGCACACTGCTTCTGACACATCTAATTTCTGGATTTGAAAAATGCGGGATAAAACTGCTGATACACAAGGATGAACAGTTACTCACTCCTTATCCTAAGGGAGCTAATGAGAAGATGCTTCCCTTTGTGGCTTCATGCAAATAAGAATTTGAATATTTGAGCAAAATTTAATGTTAATTAGAATTATTAAATACATTCCAGTTTTACATACGCAAAAATCTGTAAACTCTATTTAGCCGAAATATCTGGCTCTTGTTCAATTTTTTTTGAACAACATAAAGTGGAAGTACATTTAAAACATATACGGGTGACATTTTTCCTCTGACTTTTATTCATGAGGTGGATACAGATAAAAGATTTCTTATATACATTGTGATACTTAAGATTTCACTTCTATTTCAAAACTGAAGTCATGTCACCTGTGGTAACTAATTACTGGCTACATCCTGATATTTACATCATTACTAGGTGCCCAACACAATGTAACAACATAGTACAAACTATTGATTTCTTTGGAAAGTTATCTTATTTGTTACAGAAGAAAACAAAAGCCCTCAAGTGAGATCTGCAGAGAATAAAAACGTATTGATATCAAGTAATTATTACAAATTAAATAGAATATAATTATTTTATTTCTACATATGGTTTTGGTTTGGTTTTTTAACACGATCCACAATAGCAGGATTGTCTCTATAAAAAGTTAGCTTAATTAATTTTAAGATAGCATTAAACAGAAATTTCAACTGGATGGGTAGACATAATCTGAAATTCAGATTATCCTTCACAAACTCTTTCCTTCTATAGAACTCTGTAATATGCCCTTACAAGAGATTTGTACCCAACAAGTTCTTACAGGCATTTTCACATCCACTCCTACACTGTAGACAAAAGGCGTAACAGGTTGTAGTATGGCAAACTATATGCTAATTCTCAGACTTGAGGCTGAAACAGAATCAGAACTAGAATATCCTCCATATGGACTGTGGGGGATCCTACTCTAACTTCCACGAATTTCCAAAGAGAAAATATTTGTTTTCAGTGTTCCTATACGGAACATATCTTTTAGTTACAAAGTAAAAATAACAATTTAGCAACACAAAAAATTGTGATCAGAATTCCCCAGTGTCAGTTTCCAGATACATACATGTAACGCATGGGGAAATTACTGAACATTTGGGCACATTAAAAAGAAAATTAAGAAAAAAAAATGAAGAATTTGGGTTATACCTGCTTCCAGAGCTGTTATTAATTGCAAGTTTGTATTATCATAATACCTTCATTATAGACCAATGTCTACTTCCTTAAAGAAAATATTGTGTATGCTATCAAGTTTAAACATGTTATGTATGTTCCATTCTCTTAACATGAGGTAGTTTTTTGCTACATAAACCACTATTTATACAGATATTCCCCATACTTTTACCCACACAGCCAGGCTGCCTTAAGAATATTCTTTTCAAATATTCAAGTTTTCACATGATTCACCTCTCAGACTCGACTATGACTGATGGGCTATGTGAAGAAAGAGATGCATACAGCAGTCAAAGAACCATGAGGGAATCCTTCCCCTCTTGGAAGAAGGGTTTACATTCAGAGATGAAATTTGTATGTGTTCTTTCGAGCAATGCAAAAGTACTTAGTTTTTGTCACAGTCTCAAAGCACAAGAATAGCAAAGCATATAACTCACAGAAAAACACTCTGTGTGTGTGTATATATAAACACAATGTAACAATTATAAAATATTTTTTCCAGAGTACGCAAACATCATAAATTCTGATTTTTTAAGGACTGCATATGCCTGCTTCCCATCTCATTTAACCTTCTTTCAAAATTACATTCTTTAAGTAATTTTGATCTGTAATATCAAGAAATAACTTCCTTTTGGAAAGATTTTAGGCAAAGAGAACCATGACAAAAATTGCATTTAGTTTATATGCTTTTTTCTCATATGAATCTGGAAAAAGATCTTCAGTTTTTATAATTATTTCTATTTTTTCTTCTAACAAAAGAACTTGCTATATTAAACTAGGTTCTTATATAGTATCTGTCATATAACACTTTAAATGTACTCCCAATATTTAAGCAGATAACAACTGCTATCACAAACATTGCTTGCTATTGTCCTAAGTAATCACGTAAAATAGCATGCAACTGACTTCTCAGAAGTCTGAGTTCTATTAAGCTTTCTCTCTGTTCATGAGCACAGTGATTGACAGTTTAAGTAGGACATTTTGATATATGAGGACAGTCTTGAAAGACAAAAAAGTATCCCTGAGTAATTACACAAACATTCAATAACTCCAAATTAACATATAATAACAGTCATCCTTCTAGATAAGTGGGAATATACATGATGGAAAAAAGTTCAAAATTGGTATCTGTACCTTGAAAGTATGAAGTAAGTGCTTGTAGCAGAGGGATCACCTTTAGAAAGAATAAAAATAAAAGGATAGCTTGCATTCAACATCTCAGCATGTTGTTCTGGGTTCCAGATATTTTAAAAAAACCACAATACTCACATAAAAAACAAACAAACAAAAAAACCCAACAACAAACCATATGCACTTCAGAGTTCAACACTGATCTGACTACTAGTCTGATTTTTGGGCGCCTGTTTGCAGATGCGGTAGAGTTATCAATCCGAACAGACACACAATCCGGGTCCAATGTCACTTCTCCTCATTATGTTAATAGTTAATACATGCAAATGAAAACACTCTAGCAATTTGATTTCTTTGAAGATAGTTTGCATATTGTCTTAGCCATAATGACTGTACACTTCTCTCAGCCTCGATTTATGCAAGGGTAGTTTAGTTCATTTTTATCAGCTCAAGTTCATTTTGGCTGCTACTGGAATGTATGTGTGTGTTTCTTTTTTACCTTTCACCTAATTACCATTCAGGTATCATAAGCAGATTTTTCATGCTATTGGTGTTTTTCTTAATTAAGAAACAAATGAATTCTCCCTAGCAAAAAAGATGGAACAACAGAATAAGATGCCAGAGGCTGATGTTCTGCTTCTTAATTGAAGCTGCTTCATTGTTAGGTGTCTGTTATGAGGGGGAAGAAGTATCATCATTTTATTGTGAATAGTATAAAAATAAAAGCATAAATAGTACTTTTAATATTACGAATCAGTACAGAAATATTAGCTTTACTAGCGTAACTCAACTAAAATGTTCTCCCTTCCTTCAGGAGAGTAAGTTAAGTATAAATTATTCTTCACATTTGGAAAGCCCCAGGTTCTAATCCCAGCCCAGAGTGAATCCTTTCTTTTTCCTTTGTCTATTATCTGCACCCTGCTTGTGTGCTCATGTTGTTCAATTAAGGACGTACCTGAATTTACCAGAGAGGAATTTTCTTTCTTTTCCCTCATCCTTTCAGCAAAATAAGTGTCTCTTGCTCTCTCTCACTCCTTCACCTCCCCCCGTGACACACACACACACACACCCGGCCTGTTTCTAAATTGTGCTTTTCTGCTTCCTTTAAATGCTAAGTTTTCCCAAGCAATCAAAACACCACCACCACTAGCACTTGCAGGAAATTCATGACAGTATGCTAGTCAGGACAATATTCCTCTCGTAATTTAATAAGAAATTTAGAACTTCTAAGGATCAAGGCCTCATAGGAAGATCGCATTCTTCTTTTAACACACAGCCCATATATTAAGGCTCACAAACTCCCTAAACTGCATGGCACATGCCACAGGAATAAATTGGGGTTTGAACACATAGGCTGAGAACACTTGTTCCTAGAGTTTGGAACTGTAACACAAGGTCAAACATCAGCCTTAATCACAACAGCTTAAAGGCAAAGACCACCACAGACATCTTATTTGTAATGATTATATATTAATTGTTTGTAAAAACTGGACAGCAAATACCTGACAAGACTTCTGTGAATTTGAGATTAAATCCTACCACTCCTTGTAGACACATAACCTCTATCTGTTTCCACAGGAATTATAAGAATGTAAGAGCTACAAAATCAGTATCTCCCCACACCCATAAGAAATTTACTCACTTTTCCATTCAGACACTTTTTTGTTACGTAAAAGGGAATGCCACAAAAAGGAGGAAAAAAAAAATATTTTTTTAGTACAGTATTAACCATAGATCAATTTTGAGATAATCCATATCAGACTGAAGCAAAGCACTGCATATTGTCTTGAAGAAATACAAATAGGTCTGTTCCCAACAGAAATCGATCTTCTACAGAAAATCTTTCTGTATTTTCTCTATCTGCTTTTATGCATGGTTTTGGACGCACAAAATGTCGATTTTATTTTCTGTTTAATCAATACTATCATACAATGGGTTTCATCAATATTAATACTAAATTGATGTACCTGTTGATGTAAAGTATGTGTCATAAGGCAATGATAGATGTATTTTGAAATGGAAACTATGGAAATGTGTGAGGACTTTTTTCCTCCCACTTCCTTCCTTTGAACATTTGCTGGAGGTTGTTTTTTTTTCTCTCAGCCAGAGAAAGCTAGATCCAACACATGAAGTAATTTAACAGTATGCTGCTTCTATTTATAAGCCTTTGCTTTTTCAAAGAAAAATACTATAATTTCAGATTTTTTTCTTCTTAAAATATACAAAGATGCCAAACATCATGAAGAAATTGAAGATTCATTTTTATTCATTTTTTTTACTCATTTTATATATGCAATTCCTTAAGCTTAACTGTTCTTGTTTTACACCATTTTCAGTAAGAACATCAAGCCTCGTGTCAGTAGTTTAATTTCACATAGAGCTATAATCACCACTCACCCCCCCTCCAAAAAAAAAAAAGCTCTGCTGGTAGTCTCCATACAGTAAACAACAAACCTTAGCTCTTCACGGACTCCCTCTTTCTGCCTCTCTGCTGCAGTCTGAACTTCGTTTTTCCTCTCAATCAGTCTCTGACCTCCTCACATGGTGTCCCTGCCAAATTCTTGGCATTGGAAGTGAGGGGGAAGAGGCCATACCATAAGCGTGTTGATAATGAGGAGATAGAAATAGAAAACCAGCTGGATTGTCCTAATAAAGTATGTCTGGGATTCAGAGACACAACAACTCCCTGTTCAGGTCACTATTCAGCATTTTAACCCTTTGCATGCCAGTTTGACCTTTCACTGATCTCCATTAAATTATTAAATTAACATTTAATATGAAATTGTACTTGAAAAATTCACCTTGATTTCAATGAAACCTATGACCTGCTTCTGTCTAACTGTATTTTAATTATGTCATTTTCGCCTGAGACATGCAAGTCAGTCCTGAAAGATTTTTGCTCATTGTTTTTCTCCTTTTCTATTATCTTAAAAATGCCAATACTGTCATATTTGATTTTTGTTCTTTTGCTGAAGTATGTTTTGGCTGACTGATGCAGTTTAAGAGCTTTCTAAATCTCTAAGTTATTACTTTCTCTTTACATCAGTTATTAAGCACTGGAAATAAAACCGATGCTAATACACACAAAAAAACCAGCCACCCTTAATTTACCTACATTGGTGACCCTTTAGTGCTAAGAAATCCCTATTAAAGCTGATTTGAATCAATCTTTTAGAGTATCACACTCCAGGAGTTCCCCACAAAGCTCTCATATTCATTTACAGCAGTGATAAGACCTTCATCTCTAGTAACAAGTAAAATCAAGAAGGGAGGAAAATAAACTTTGTGAGTTTGTTTTTGCTTTAGTCACACTTCACATCTTTTTCACAGAGCATTATCAAGCAAAAAGGGCACAACCCCAATGCTTGAAAGTCATAAACAGGGTGGACAAAACACCTTTTGTTACTAAGCTTATTTTCTCTTGTTATTCATTCTCCAATGACTGGTTGCATAGTCACTGCAAAGGTAGGATGCCAGATATAACACAACCATGAAGGACAGTCCTCGATTTCTTGAAAATTTGCCATTGATTCCAATATGGTGCAACTTCAGCAACCTTTCTGAAAAATTTTAGTTACTCATTTAGAAAAGTATTCTGAAACTGCTTACAGAAATTGTGAATCAAAAGTTGTAATTTCTCAGCTGTTAGGAGACAGCAGTACTATATCTGATGATGCATTTTTTACAAAACAACACAAACCAAACCATACCTGAAAAATGGCTGACACCACTAATGCACTGTAGGGGGATTGGTTTTCACTCTAGAAATATTCTTCAAAAAAGGAAGATAACTAACTTGCATATAATAAAACAAATTTAGGTCTTAACACATTAATGAAGAAGAGCTAATAAAGCACTGGCATTCAATTGTTAGAAAAGTATTTCCTCTAAGGTAATACATATAAATACATAACAATAGTTATATTTCCAATCCCTCAGTCACAGCCAGCAGAATACTGAGATCAACTTTTTCTGTCCATTTCTATTTATTGGCAATTTTAAAAAGTGCTTTGGAGGTCAAGTGGGATGACCAAGAAGAAGTATGTTTTCCCAAATTTACCACTCCCAGATTTACACCATTTACCCAAACAATAATCACTAACTTCTTCCCATGTGCCAGGTGCAACAAGTGTGTATAAGGTTTAGCCTAATTACTCCATATAGTGAATCAAGGAAGGGCCATGTGGCGCTACTTTTACATAATTTCTGTTAACTCAGCAAACTATTGGCCTTTGGAGTCCCTTTAGCTGTACAGGCAGACCAGTCACGTATATTTGAGATCTATTTATTTCTCATATATATTTATGAGAATGTTAATGTCAAAGACCTGGCAATCTCTTCTTGGGCCTCACTTTCCTTTATTAGAATGATGTGATCGAGGCAACAGACTCCGTCTTCCTTTTTTATTAGGAGGTATTTCTACAACTAGCAAACATTACTGTAGAGATGAGTAAGGTTAAAAGTACTCCAAAAACTGTACTACATCAGGTAGAACAGGTCTCAAAGGCCCTGGGGTTTATTCCAGGCTCTACCAGTACCTGCCTGATAAGTATTTTCATATTTCATACTATTTCATATGAAATGCAGAACATTTAACACAGACTCACCTGATGTTCCTCTAACAAGATGCCTAATACTTGAGCACCAAAATACAGACCTCAGACGTGCCTACAACACTTAACACTTCACATACAACTGCAATCACATAATTCAAGTATCAAAATATATTTGAATTTAAAATCTATCAAAGCTATCAAAAATTATGACTTACAGAGTTTCAGTGTTCCTGTATATAGTACAAACAAATTCTATGCTCTTTTCTCCCAAAAGAAGAAAGAAAAGGAAGGGAAAAAAAAGGTATTGCAAAGCCTTAAATTCCCTGGGTTCGGTTATTTCCTTCTCTCTGCTCTTGAATGAACAAACAGTGCTTCCTTCTTCTTAATACTTCCCTTCTAAGAAGAGATCAAATTCCCACCAATTTTTTGAGCCTTTTCTCATGTTTAACAGCATTCAAGTTATCCTTCACAAAAACTGAAATGTAATGTAAATAAGCAAGAATACAACCGCAAATATTCAACATCTTACATGAGAACAACTTTGAATGTAAAAGCTAAAGCACAAAAACCAGGACTTTTTGTGAAAAACTTAAAAACAGTGAAAGAAAAGCAAATGACCACATACGGGCAAAATATTGTTTTAGGAATAATTCAATCAAACTAAACAAAGTGTTGTGTGATAGCTCGGTTCGCATAAATAAAATGTATTTTCACTGAATCTTCTATTTTTCAAAAACTTGAGAACAAACATCATCACTCACTTCCATGCAAAACTTTCTACCCCTGCCAATTTTATCTCTCTGTCCATTCCTTATAAAGGTAATTTACAGAAATTCAAAATCCTTTATTTATAATCTTGTTTTTTTAATCACTTCTATTAGCAAAATGATTCATGATTTTTATACATACAGTCCAGTTTTCCATAATACACATGCTTTCTTTGAAATATACTGTTATACATTCTGGTATATTATAAATCAGAGCTATATAAAGCAATTAGGCATACATTGAAGATGCATCATCCTTAAGGCGCAAAAAAATGCTCACCAGACTTGGCACTGGCCTTTGTTTTTTGTTGGTTTTTTTTAAGAACGATTTGTCTGGGCATAATAGTCTGTATAAAAATGACTGGCATCTTAAAATCACTCAGTGTAAAACATCTGCTATGTATGAAAGAGGAACTGGTTTTGGCAAAGCAGTTCAAAATTTCAAAACTTCAGATAACAACCTAGGAGAGAGAAACTGTACGATTGTGCCTGTAACAGTGTAACATTAAAATCTAAGACACAGAACCTATTTCCAAGACAAAACTCCACACCATTAGCAGCAGCTTAATAAAACAGGCACAGCATACTCTTCAAGTTCAGAGGTTTCATTGTAGCTCCCCCTATTTATGATCTTGCTATAAAGTAAGATTTTAATCTGAAATGAAGTATTTCTGCAGGTCTTTTGGAAGACAGAAAGGAAAATCTTCTAAGAGCTATACTTGGCTATTTTAACACGCATTAAAGTCCAAGGTATATAACACATTTACATTAAACACACGTGGAAATTTCCAGTAAAAGGAGGATAACGGTATAGCCTAATGACAGAAATGGGCATGAAAGAATCTGGATGCTACTACTGATAGCACTAGTCAGGGCATATTATTAACTGATTTCAGCAAAAGCTGTAGGTGTTGAGAATCTTAATACCAGGCATCAGCATCTAATGCAAAAAACCCCCAAACAAACCAAAAAAAACTTTGGATTGAAAAGTATGAACCACAGTAGGAAACCTAAAACTTAAGCTTTCATTTTTCCGTTACTGAAATGGAGGTAATAATTCCAGAGTTTATGTGTTTCATGCGGTCTGTTTAAGATACAGCATACAAGATTACTTGAAGAATTCAAAAATAATTACTTCATAATTTCAAGCTATTTGCTTATGAATAATATCTTTACCTGTAGCATTTTTTCTTCAAAAAAAATAAGTGTATATTAAATTGCTGCTATACATCATTACAAGCCTCAATTCATATTAATTCTCACATATATTGAGATATTTAAATAAACATGAGTGTATATATGTAAGTATAATTTTACTGGATTTGTAAAAGAGATATTGTTAGAAATAGTTCTCAAGTTCAAATTAGTAGGCAAAACACTTCCATACATGCAGACACACAAAACTTCCTATTTAATTTGTGACTATTTAATTGTAGAGATTTTTTCTTTCTGACATGACCTGTTATAAAGATGGTTATTCAAATAATTTCTTGCAAATATGAACTGCCATTAAAGAATCATGTATTAGTTTAGTTTTCGGTTCACCACAGATAATAATAGTGAAGCCTCTAAAAAGATGCCAAATAATACCATCTGCATCTTGGTACTTTTAGTAACAGGAACATCTGTCCACTAAGAAATGGATAAAGACTAGCAAACTGATTTTGAAGCATTTTAAAATGTTTTTCTTACATCAAATCAATATTTTAGTAATAAATGTGATTAGTCATCACCATTTTTTCATGGTTTTTAACATCCCTGCAAATAAAATCCATATCACTGCACAACTCAGCATTCCAGTAAATAGCATTCTGCAAGAATGTGGGGCTAGATTAACATAAAACTGTACCAATTTAAACATAAAATACAAGCCAAAACTGCAATTATTTTCCTGATGGCATCACATGAATGCATATTCTCAAAAGGTTTTTCCATGAATACAAAAGTGGGGTTTCAGTTTCAAAGACGAGGACACTAGTGCAAACTAGGTGTGATTCTTCTCTTACACTGGTACTGCATGGTGTAATGCGTACCTATATACCACAAATGGCTCTCATGACTTGAAACAATTTAAGCATAGCAAGACTAAAACTCAAAATGTTTTTTTCTCATTTGTTCTATAATGCAAATGCCACACCTTTGAAAACAATGGTTCGACTGACAATCGATTTTGAAAAACAAATTTAGCAAGAACTTGGTGGCATAAGAATTCCATACCTGAATTTCACCTTCTTTCATGGAAGTGAAAACTTCTGAACCAACAAAGAACGTCAAAATGACTGTCAGACTAATGAAACCAGTCATAACATCCCCAAAGCACACACCCTCTTAAATGAGATTTCCTAAACTGCAGGACTAATTATAAAATTACACAGTCTAGCTGGTCTAAGTAGCTGATGGTTACTCTCCATTTATAAGAATTGCTGATCTTGATTATTTTGGCTACATGAGGGTTTCTTCCCCTTTTTGATTCACCAACCCGATTTTCTTCTTTGTATAACTAAATGGCTCTCAGTTGTATAATCTATAGGGGTAAAACTCCTAAACAGGTAATAAAGCAGGCTACCGTTCCTGGTCAGACACAAGTATCACACTTTGAGGAAAAGTCTAATAAAGCTCTCTTCATTTTTGTTAAGCATAAAATTACATTTGGAAAAACTTCAGTACAAGACATTCAAAAAAGAACTTATTCTGTGATGTAACATGTTTGTCAAAGAAACCCACCTGAAAATCTGAACCGTATCTATCTGCAATTTATAAATGGGCTTTTACAGTTTATTTCAGACCACCTGTAGCAATGCTGTGAGAGCTCAGCATAACAATGTATGAAAACCCAACAAAACTCTGATGCTCAAGGGATGCACCATGATATTAATAAAAATGGAAGAAGCTCTTAAACACTTCCACAGTCTTGCCTTAAATCTGCATTCATAAACACTTCTCTAAGACTTGATTTATGTGTTTTAAAACATGTTTTTTACATACACTCAAGAGGCTTACAAAATAACCAGGATAAAACTGTGTATTTCTTGAATAAGGCCTTTTTAATTATTATTTCTTAAATTAAACAGGTCTCCATATATTAGACAGTAGGAAAACAATCCTTCTTGAAGTATAACTAATCACTGTTCAAATGACCACCAGTTCACCTACACTGATCACTTATTACTGGGAGCACTCCAGGTTACACTACAGGTTCTTTCATACTGCATTCCAGCTATACTATCAGCAATACAGCACCTTGCAGAATTCATCTTACTGATATTAAGCCAGAAGCATTAGCTGAGACCCAACTGTCCTTTGGAGATGTGACCCTTAAAACTCAGAGAAAAGCGATACATTATAAAGGATTTTGAGAGAGTATCAAACTGTCCAAAAATCTAAATTCAAATCCAAGCTGTCCAAATTCCAATTCTGTGGCAGTTGTACACATTTTCATGGCTGCATTGAAAATCTTTTTCATTTAAAAGCTATTATGTCTTGGTTTTCATTTACACATTTTTTTTCCCCTTCTGTGACTATTACACAGAGAGTGCTAATTGTAAATGTGCTCTGAAAAAAAAACCTCACAGAAAACCCCATAAACACTCAGCTGTTCACAGTATAGTCACAGATTGATAAATAATCTCTGGTTCACAAAAATACCCTTCACATAAATTTATTTTAATGATACTTAAGTATACCATGCTAATTGCTCTTAATCTAGTGAAAAACACATACTTCTGTATATGAGGTACAGTGTGCTTTCCTGTACATAATGGATCACAGAATAACAATATTTCACAAGCTGAAATTAATTTATCCACGGTGTTTCATTACAGTCCCTCAATACATATGTTACAAAAATCTCATTGCAGCTACAGTGACAAATTTACTGTGGAAACCATTTTTTAAAATCAGAATGTTTATAAATCATGTAATGCTTTAAATTATGATGTTTTAAGTAAATACAGAAATGAAATAGCAAAAAATGGTTATTTCTGTAATTCACTTGTCCAACAGGTATAGTTCCTCTGTTTTCATTCCCTTCTCTCACAACTTACAGCCTTATTTTTGTATTAATACTGACCCGATTATTTGGTCTTTCAATGGACCATGAAAAGTTAAGTCTTGTAGCTAAAGAAAAACATAATCCAATACCCCACCTTGTGGGAACCCAGCACTGCCTGACACTGTACAGAAACTGACCTTTTTGTCCTTCAGACTTGCCTACCAGGCCCCATCTTCTATCGCAAAAGCCAAATCATCTGATCCCAAACTAACTGTCAACTGCTTGTGATGGTGGGGAAGCCAGACATCAATCAATCAGTTTTTATCAGAGCCACTCTTCGTTTTTCTGTTGTGCTCATCTTATCATCTGACCCAGTTGTAGCCCTGACTTCAGAAGCTTAAGTAACTTGATGACAAAATATGCGTCTGTTTGTCCAAGATGCACATTGTTAAGGAGTGCACTTGTATTTTTAGCAACTAGCTAATATTTTTTCCAGAGAAACTGTCAAACATTTGAGATTCTTCTCAGTTCTTAAGTTTTTTAGTGATCACTGAAATACCATGAGCATTTTTGGAACAACTATCAAGCAAGTTTTGTTTTTTAAAAAAATAGAAATATATATGCATTTTCATTAAAAAATTAGGCAGTTTCCTTAAAAACTGAAATTATTTGCAAGCCAATGGTCTCTCAGATATACTACATCCTACCCCGCATACACAGTGCCATTCAATTGTACTCCAACGTTGTTTGTATGAATATGGATTACTGACACATTAAAACTGCCCAAAACAACAGTACTTCTATGGACATAGATTTTCTCTTCTGCATCCTACAAAACTAGAGCATTTTGTCTACATCCATTCTGAAATGGACAAAGTACAATTAGCAGATACAATACTCAAATACCAATCTAATTGAAAGCTTTCAAAAATTATCTGTTACTGCTTCCAAAAGTCTTTTCATACATGTTTATTAACTGAAGACTGTAATATTACAAGGTAGGGGGGAGTGGGGGCAGTTTTTTTAAAAAACTACTGCAACTTCAGCTTTAATAATTTTACCATTGTCTTCGCTCATTTCACAACTGTGTCATAGTTCCATGCATCAGTTACAGATGGTTCATTTTCTTTGCATAGAGCTGCATAAAATGTATTATGAAAGACCTTACTGTACTTCTTCAAAACTTTTCAGAGAAAGAATCTTTATTGCCATCTAATATGAAGCCTGAATTTGAAAGCGAAAAGACAAAACCTAAGGAGGTATAGAATAAATGCCTAATTTCAGGTAGATCTGACAATGTATTTGCAAATTTTTTTTCATATTTTATAAACATTAACCTTCACACCTGATAATAGAAATATAATCAAGTATTAAATAGCAGGGTTCTAATGACGATCCCAGTTACAGGAGTAAAACACGGCACTTCCTTTGAGGCTTGTGCTGCAACTACAAAAGTAAAAATAGTATCACCCTCTACAGAATTTCTTCTTGGCCTAAATGAACACCTCCATGTACCATCAGAAAAAGTATTTTCAAGATTATTCCATTTCAGCAGAGAAAATCTTTACAATAGACACACGAAAAGAATTCTCTCACCATATTTGGGTCTATGAGGAATTTCTTATTTTACAGCACAATTCATTCTATTCTCATTAAAAATCACTTTTCAATAATGATTGCAAGTGTGTTTAAGAAGTAATTACATTTTTCTATATCATTTTTGCCACAAAAATATGTAGACTTTTACTTCTCATAGATAATACGAAAAGGAACATGTATGGCACAAGGGGCAAAACCAGAACCATGGAATTCCTTTGAACATAATGAAAACACTTCATTTAAACCTAGTCCCTATTCTGCTTTACATTCTATTTTTACATACACCAAACCATTACATACCATTTGTGGTTGTGTGTATTTTTAAACTCCTATCCTATAAACATTTGCACATTCATTTTAACTATTATCATCAACAGGACTGTTTCTATGAATGAAGTTAAAGAGTGTGTTCCTTAAGTTTCTCATACAGTATTTTTATACCTTCCAAAAAGGGTTAGACAGATAGGAAACATAGTAACATGGAAAATGTTGTAGTATTTTACTGCAGTTGGTATTAATACTTTATTATTTGGAAAGGAAAAATGGAAAAGTGTCTGAATTCAAGAAGATTTTTACTGTCCTCTGTTATACTGAATCTAAGGTAAAAAGATCGAGTACAGTAAAAACAGCATGTGACATACAGTTATATCAGCTAATCAAAGACTGAAGCTTCACGTCTAGTTGTCTGGAAGAATAAAGCAACATCACTCTAACTCATCTATGTGAGTGCAGAGTAATGTATGAGAAGAGTTTATAAACAGATGTCTGAGTAACTCACTAACTGCTAAAGCATTGTTATTTTTGATAGTCTGTTACCACTTTGTAAATCTACTGCAATTGAACAAACCCTGATTATAAAAGTTCTATAAAATGACACAGTAGTACTCAAAAAATAAGAAGGTTAAAGGTCACACTCTAGCTTTATTTACACACTTGCAGTTAAGAAATTGCATGAATATAAATACAGATCAAATAGGTGAATAAGCCTTGCACCAAATTAGCTCTATAAAAATAAAAGATTTCTGAGGATTACTAATAAAAACACCATCTCACTTCCTAAACATTTTAAAATCCTAGCTAATTCATCAAAATATTAAAAAAAATAGCATTTACAAAGGTTGACAATGTTACGTAACACTCTTCTTCAACACAGGAAATATGGGACGTATGAAAAATAGAAGATAGATGGAAAATAACCAGGCTAATATTTGTTCAACATCTGTAATAGGAAGACAGGAACATTTTTTGCTTATTACAGTATTTTTAACTATTTTCATGATCATGATTACACAAACAATAGAGACGCTATTAAAATATAACTGAAGATTGTATATGTTTATATCAAACTAAATCCCTTTTTCTTTTTTAAAAAAGAAAAATCTACTGTGACAACCGCCTGCATCTGCTACCAACTCATGATGGCATTACCCTTTCAAAGCATTAGATAAAACTGAATAATCAATGAGAAATGTCAATACCGAGAAGTGATTCCTTCTGCAGTGTAAGCTTTATGCAAGTGCTTGGGTTTTGTTTGGTTGAGGATTTTGTTTTTTTTTTTTTTTTTTTACAAGGACTCTTCTTCAATATTGCAAATGTACTGAACTGCTCTTATTACATTTGGGATTTCCTAAACCAATATTTACCTGCATCAGTAAGACACACAGACTTTCTGTTACTTCACACCCTAGGAATGAAAAAAAATTGCTATCTAACCAATGACTAGGAGGCAAGCATACTGATACTCTTAATCTATGTCTCAAATACAGCATGTCCTAAAAACTATCAAACAAATAAATACACACATACATTTACAAACAACTGGATAAAGAAAGTGCACTTGTTTCTCAAAGGAAAACTTGTGCTTGTAATCGTTAAGTCTTTAAAACTCTCAGAACAAGATTACACCATGCTATGACTATATATACTAAGAAGTCTCAGGTGCATTGTCTAAGATGAGGACTTCTAAGAAGCACTTAAGAATATAGAAAAAGGGAGCTGTGACATGATAGAACAGTATTATCAATATTTTATTACCACAAGCTCATGAGATAATTTTATCAACTTATACAACTCAAAAATAACTGTAACCAGACTGTAGCGTTCAGATTTTCCATGATGTCTATTTGCCATTAATTCAGGAGTGAATGGAACACTGATATTATTTCTCTAGACTTCTCAGACACTTTTTTGAAAAACCTCTTAAGGAAGAATGAATAATAAAATACATTCCTTCTACAGATTCTTATTCCAGGTTTCTGCACTAATTCTATACTTATCTTTAACTAACTGGAAAAAATTCTAACCATTGCATGGGAGAAGTAATATTACTGCATAAATGATACAGAATTTCCATACTTTCAGTTTAAAACCCATTTGTCCAATGCACAAATTACTAAACTGTAAATAATCCTGACTACACAATTCTCCTCTACCATTGTGTCATCTCAAAAAGACAATCCGACAATAATGGTAATGACACCCTCTCAGGCAAGCCTGTGGGCATTAATATTTAAATCTTACCTATCCCTTGTGATTGGAATTCAGCCTCTATTCACAAACAAAAACTAAATCAATGTTCTTAGAGTTCAAACTAGATCCCTAAACAGTTTGCCACTCTCCATGCACAGATAAGATAAACTTTCTTTGACCCAAGAGATGAAGTTGCCATGACGATCAGAGAGTCCACTTTCTATATTGATATTTTGCTGATGTAACAACAAATAGAACCAGATCCTAGCGCTGATAATGGTGATTAATTAATACTAATATTGATCCCTACAAGCAAGAGACAAGGCTATTAACTTGAAGCCTGAAAAGTCAATTGTTACCTGTGGCAGAGATACTAGCAGCTGATTTTGAAACATAGTAAACAAATGTGCTATCTTTATGCTAATATCTTTAAAGGGGTACATCCCTTTCTCAAGCACAGTAATTTTTCACAATTCAAACCCATTATTTTAATTAAATCTTTTCATCTGCATCCAAAGAGGAGAAATGAACTTCAAGATTTCCAATAGAAGCTATGCAAAATGCTACAAACTGAATACCTGTAACACGAACTACTAAAAGCACACTTGAACGACACAGTGCAAAGAAAGCTTAAGCAGACTTTTTTAAAGAATACATAATATACAAGTCGTAGGATTTTGAATTAAAATTGCGAATGTACATTTATCTAGTAGGAAGCCTATTTGGTCCCTCATTTGAATAGAGAAAAATAATAAAAATCCACAGGTGAAATCCTTACTGTGAAGATAACACCCTTGAAGGCACATCCATGCAAATCGAAGAGCAAAACTGGCTTCATCTATCGTTTACTTTACAGGCTATATTTAAATTAACTGCAATTATATCTTTATGTTAGAATGATTGCCCACAAACTAAATTTGAGATGTACATACTGTTAAAATACCTCATCAAGAATCTCTCAGATTCTTTCTTTGCCCTTTAGAAACATATTTAAAAATTCACAAAAATCGTATGTGTATAACGTGAAAGGAAAAAGCTCCTTTTTTAAAAACAAAAATCTTGTCCATCTTATAATTTGCCCTAGTCACCTTACCAAGCAAAGTTGAACAGTTTTCTTCTGACTTAAGAAATGGTGTTTTGATCGAAGAACGGCTTTTACTAGTACGCTGTATGACTTTACAGCAAGTTTTCTTATTAGTAAGCTACCTCTGTAGCACTCGTGATGTATATTTTATGTTTAATGGAAAGAACTGGCACTACTGATGGATAGCTTGGTTTCCTCCTCACTTCAATAAACAGAGCCCTATACTAATCTTTACATTAGCTATTATACAGCTAACAAAAATAGGAATTAGTAGATAACAGAAAATAAAAAATATCCAATTGCATTGTTTTCCCTCTCAGCTGAATGTCTTTAAAATATTCACATTTCTATTCATAGATGACTGCAAATATATATACCATTTTAATATATGGTGTGAATATCCTGCAACATAAAGATCGATTATTTGCAACGAATTAATACTCGGTCTCAGAAAACTAAAAATCATCATTCATGATTCATACTCAAGAGGTACAGGCAGCTGCTTACCTACTGGTCTGCTTTGATTAAACTGAAAGCATTGTAAGTGCCTTTAATGTGCTACAGTGCAATTTAAAGGAGAGTACAAAGTGAAACTCTGTCAGAGAAGAAAAATGTCTATTTTTAAAAAAGATAAAGATAGAAAATTCTTCATTTCCTATCCTACTTTAGCAATGAGACATGTTAAAGCTATCCGTGGGTTGCATTTTACGTTAATTTGGAATTTTATAGGGGAGGGGGAAATGCAAAGAGAGAGAGATTCTCACCCCTCAATTCTGTTTCTAAACCAAACACCTACACATAAGCCTACTGGATCTCGGTGACAATGTATCAATGTGCCTGTACTATTGCCTCTATTAAACTTACAAAACTCCCCCGAATGATTTATGAGCCTCTAATCGGTAGATTTTCCTACACATTTGCAATAATTTAAAACAATTTTTTT